>NC_134709.1:97030955-97208455 GCF_043290135.1 Rhipicephalus microplus
ATGCACCCCTGTAGGTAGTTGCGGCAAGCTGCTTGAGAGTCCGTGAGAACTGTCAGCGACCTGTAGCCGAGGGCGAGAGCGAGCGCGATGGCGGTTTCTTCAGCCTCGGTGATGTTGCGGCACCGCACGGAAGCGCTGGTACGTTCTGTGAGTGTGTGGTCCACGACTGTGGCTACAGCCTTATTGTTTGCATGGTCGTAGTTGGCGGCGTCAACATAGTACGTAGTGTTCTTGTGTGCATAAGTTCGCTCGAGGGCTTCCACTCTGGCTTCCCGCCGGCCCTGATGTAGTCGGGGATCCATAATGCGGGGGATGGGAGCGACCTTATAAGTGGCACGAAGTTGGTTCGGAATGAGCTTGCGACGAGCTGCGTCGTGAAACTGGCTGATGTACCCAAGGCGGTGGAGCAGGTCACGGCCTGTAGGTATTTGCGTGAGCCGCTGCAGTTGTGTGGCGAGTTACGCTTCACAAAGTTCTTCAAAGGTGTTGTGTAGGCCCAATGCGAGGAGCTTGCTAGAAGAAGTGGCCGGTGGTTGCTTGAGTGCCGCTTTGTAGGCCTTGCGGAGCATTGCGTCTACTTGGCCCTGTTCGCTTTTGGTGAGGCGTTCGTAGGGCAAACTGTATGTCACCCTACTGACCACGAGGCTACGTATGAGTTTCAGGGTGTCCTCCTCGCGCGTGCCATGGCGTCGAGTGGCTACCCGAGATATCATTCGGGCCACTTGCAGGGTGGTGGTGCGGAGAAAGGAAAGTGTGTGATTCACATGGCCGTTCGACTGCACCCACATGCCTAATATTCGAGTGGTGGATTTTTCGGGGATTTGTTTGCCAGCAAGGACGACCTGGAGGCGGGAGCCTTAGTTGTTCTGCGCCAATGGTGGGAAATTGCGTCGATAAATTCGTAGAAGCTCAGATTTTTCTGTTGCACAGGCCAGGCCTCGTGCCTGCGCGTATTTCTCGACGCTTGTGGCTGCCTGTTGCAGGTTATATTTTTTTTCTCCAAGGGACCCCCACATGGCCCAGACGGTGATATCGTCCACGTACATTGCGTGATGGATGCCATCGATGCGGTGGAGTTCATGTGCCCGGCCAACCATATCTACATTAAAGAGTAGCTGGGAATTCACTGAGGGCTGCGGGGTGCCCTTGTTCGGAACCCTAATAACATTCGATCTGGTGGAGCCGAGACCAACTTGGCAGTGCGGTCCGACAAGAAGGCCTGAACATAACTGTAGACGCGCTGCCCACAATGAAGAGCCTCGAGGCCCTCAAGTATGGCCTGGTGGCTAACGTTATCAAATGCGCCCTTAATGTATAAAGTGAAGATAATGTTTTCTCCTTGCTGGGGGGCGTTATCGACGACTTCTTTTAATCGTAGCAGTACATCCTTTGTTGAAAGATGTGCCCAAAACCCGTACATTGAGTGCGGGAAAACGTCATTGTCCTCGAGGTAATCTTGCACACGATTACTTATGACGCGCTCGAAGAGTTTACCAAGGCAGAAAGTGAGGGATATTGCTCGGAGGTTTTTAATCTGAAGTTTTTTGCCCGGCTTCGGTATCATTATGACCTCCGCGTGCTTCCATTCGGGAGGAAGCGCGCAACGCTGCCAATGATCATTGAAAAACGCCGTGATTTCTTGTATGGCGCGGTCGTTGAGGTTCCTGATAAGGGAGTACGTGATTCCGTCTGCCCCAGCAGCTGTGTTGCGATTGCTGCTGCGACTGGCTGCGTAAACTTCGTCCACCGTTATTGGTCGGTCGAGAGTGTGATTGGCACGTCCACGATACGCAGCCTGAGATGCGGGTGGGTAGAAATCGCCAAAGCATTTTCGCCGGACTTGATCCAGCAGCTCATCGTCAGTACCCTCAAAGGCGTGTATGAGGCGCATGACTAACTTATTTGTCTCATTTTTCATTCGAGTGGGGTCCATCAAAGCGCGAAAAATGTGCCACGTGCGGGCCGTGCCCAATGAGCCTCGAAGAGAGTCGCTAAACTGGGCCCAATTGAGTCGCGCCAGTTCTGTAGCGTACTGCTCTGTTTGAGTGGTGAGTGCGGCGATCCTTAGCTTGAGGCGTCGGTAATGTTTTTGCGTCCTCCATCTGCGGATGAGGCTCCTTCGGGCTTCCCACAGATGTAGCAGATGGCCGTCTACTTCTTGCAGTGGAGGTGTTCTGTTAATCGTGGTGGTACAACCCTGTCGCACCCGTTGGTGAGGCTTGTGAGGCTGTCGAGTGAACGTTCGCTCTCACTACGAAAGGCGTCCCAGATTGTGATGCGTGCTTCTCCAATAGACCGACGCACTGCGCTCTCTGTAACTTTTGTGCGCAAAATGAAGTGGTCGCTGCCCAAGGATTCCTGCCGGTTGCCCCAGTTATAGTTTGCACGGCGACGGACGAAGGTGAGATCAGGGCAAGTGTCCCTGCACACGCTGTTGCCCATCCGGGTAGATAACGCGGGATCCGTAAGCAGTTTAAGCTGATTTTGTTTTCAATACAACGGGTACTCACCTGATAAACACGGCGAGAAGTAGTCGCCTCCAAGCAGTCTTACTTCACTTGTGTAATCCAGCGTTTCCGTTGGCTAGAGCAAGCCGGGAAGCGGTAAAGTCTCCAGATGGTTTTGCATTGTGGCATGCAGCACCCTGGCATTTACACTTCGAAGTTATTGTAGGTGCGCGTAGCGCGAGGATGGTGTCGTAGCAGAAGCTACGTCTACGAGGTAATCAAACGCAGCTCATACTGCAGCTTTCACACCTGCGCCAACATGCAGCTGGTGCAGTGCGGCGAAACAGGAACGCCTGGCCGCAAGAACCAACATGGCGCCTGTTGCCATGGAAACCGGGACTGGCAACATTGTGTTTTAGCGGGCGGCGGCAAGTGGTGGGTCAAAGGCTGACAACCCCATAAAACACGGAGACGCGCGCACATGAACGTTCCCTACACCCACTCGCGCCGCAGCACACCAAGCGGGCGCCATCCGCAGTCATCAGCGACGGAGCCATTCCTCACCCGCGCTCAGTACACTAGGTAGTATTTTTCTAGACACTGTAGTCACTGACAGGATCCAGCAAAAGCGCGTTCACTGTGTCCCAGCACGAACAAAACAGAGTAGGAGAATTGGACTTTTTACAACTGCACGAACTACGATGTACGACGCGAGACGCCTCCGCCAGTGGTGTAAAATATCGAACTGCCAACGTGGCCAGTTGAGTAACACACGTCCCGCTTGCTTTTTCAATGCGAAGCATTTCTTAGCGAACTTCGGCGACTTTAAGCGTATCTATCTATCTATCTATCTATCTATCTATCTATCTATCTATCTATCTATCTATCTATCTATCTATCTATCTATCTATCTATCTATCTATCTATCTATCTATCTATCTATCTATCTATCAAGCGTGAATACACTTTATAAGCGACCCCAAACCATCCACCGCCGTCGGCGGCGTCCGCAGTCTTCTCTCTATCTTTAAAAGAAAGCACTTGGCGGGCCGCAGCGCGCCGCTCTACCGAATAAGCCACGAACGCGACGCTGATATCGGTGTCAGTAACGCGTCTTATACCCCCTCCCCCTTCGCTTGCTCCTCCGCTCTCCTCGCTCGCTGCAGCTGCGCGCGCACCCCTCTCTCTCGGGGGCCCGCCTTCTCTCTCAGTCTCCCGTCGAGAGCGGGTCGTGACGGGGAGTAAAGTCAAAATCCGTTGGCATTCTCCAGTGAGTTAACGTAAACTCCCCCGTGTGATCAAATTGCAATTCCCAGGAACCATTACACCATAAAGGCACCATAGTGTGATTAATAAATATAATAGTGCGAATCAATAAATACCCCTCATTGCATCACCCCGTGTATTCGCACTTAACCATGTTCACCCTCGGAGAAATGCTTGGGAGTTTTTCTATCTATCTATCTATCTATCTATCTATCTATCTATCTATCTATCTATCTATCTATCTATCTATCTATCTATCTATCTATCTATCTATCTATCTATCTATCTGTCTGTCCACCTACAACCTTTAGCTCTCCTGGCCTTTTAGATGAAGGAATCAATACCAAACTTGGTATGGCCTAACATGATTGTATGAAGAACATATTTGATTACTCATAACATGTAAATCATGATATGTATGTCTTGAGTTCATGATATACATTCATGGTCCTGCAGCTCTTGCGGTGGTTTTGTTCACATGGCATGCTGCAAAACTGGTATGGTATAACATGATTGCATAGAAAACAAAAGCGATCGACGCTGACATGACAATCATGACATGTGTGTTATGTAACAACGTGACTACATGCCATGCTCATGATGTGCTCGCGGCCGTTTCGTTAGGGTCGCGTATACCAAATTTGGTATTAAGGTACATGAATGGATGACGAAGGTATCCGACTGGTGCAAAGATGATAATCATGAGGTGGGTGTCATGCAACAACATGACTACATTCTACGCTCACGATGCGCTCTCGGCCATTTCGCTAGCTTCACATGTACGGAACTCGGTGTTATGCGACTCCGATGGATGACGAATGTGTGTGACTGGTGCAAACATGATAATCGTAAGATGCGTGTAATGTGAGAACATGAGTACATGCTACGCTCATGATGCGCTCGCGGCCGTTTCGCTAGCTTCACCTGTACCAAACTCGGTATTAGGCTAGGCGAATGAATGATACAGGTTGAATGACACACCCAAACATGATAATAACGACATGCGTGTCATGTAACAACATGACTACTTGCTTCGCTCATGATGAGCTCGCGGCCGTTTCGCTAACTTCACCTATACCAAATTTGGCATTACAAGGCGTGAATAAATGACGAAGGTATGATACTGGTGCAAACTTAATAAACATGAGATGCGTGTCATGTAACAACATGACTACATGCTACGCTCATGATGCGCTCTTGGCCGTTTCGCTAGCTCATATGTACCAAACTCGGTATTACGCGACGCGAACGGACGACATAGGTAAATGACACATACAAACATGATAATCATGACATGCGTGTGGTGTAACAGCATGACTACATGCCACACTAATGATGCGCTCGCGGCTGTTTCGATAGTTTTACATATGCCAAATTTGGTATTACGTGACACCAATTGTTACACCTACCATTTTTCTTTCCATTGCTCGCTGCGTCGTCCTCAATTTAAGCTGAACCCTCTTTGTAAGTCTCCAGGTTTCTGCTCTGTAGCTAAGTACCGGCAAGATACAGCTGTTATATACCTTCCTCTTGAGGGATAGTGGCAATCTACCTGTCATAATTTGAGAGTGCTTGCCGAATGTGCTCCACCCCATTCTTATTCTTCTAGTTACTTCAATCTCGTGGTTAGGCTCTGCGGTTATTACCTGCCCTAAGTAGACATAGTCTTTTACAACTTCAACTGCACTATTACCTATCTCGAAGCGCTGCTCCTTTCCGAGGTTGTTGTACATTACTTTCGTTTTCTGCAGATTCATTTTAAGACCCACCTTTCTGCTCTCCTTGTCTAACTCCGTAATCATGAGTTGCAATTCGTCCCCTGAGTTACTCAGCTATGCAATGTCATCGGCGAAGCGCAAGTTACTAAGGTATTCTCCATTAACTCTTATCCCTAACTGTTCCCATTCTAGGCTTCTGAAAACCTCCTGTAAGCACGCGGTAAATAGCATTGGGGAGATTGCGTCCCCCTTCCTTACACTCTTCTTGATTGGTATTCTGTTGCTTTTTTTATGAAGCACTATGGTAGCAGTTGATCCCCTGTGGATTTCTTCCAGAATGTTTATATATTCTTTATCTACGCGCTGATTCCGCAGTGACTGCATGACGGCTGATATTTCTACTGAATCAAACGCCTTCTCGTAATCTATGAAGGCTATGTATAGTGGTTGGTTATACTCTGAGCATTTCTCTATTACCTGATTGATAGTATGAATGTGGTCAATTGTTGAGTAGCCTTTTCTAAAACCTGCTTGTTCCCTTGGTTGATTTCATTCTAATGTTTTCTTTACTCTGTTAGCAATTAACTTTGTAAATAGCTTGTATACTACAGAAGGCAAGCTGACCGGCCTGTAATTCTTCAAGTCCTTGTCATCTCCTTTCTTATGTATTAAGATGATGTTAGCGTTCTTCCAAGACTCTGGTACCCTTCCCGTCAGGAGACACCTTGTAAACAGGGTGGCTAGTTTTTCTAACACAATCTGTCCTCCATCTTACAGCAGGTCTGATGTTACCTGATCCTCACCAGCAGCTTTGCCTCTTTGCATGCTCTCCAAAGCTTTTCTAACTTCTTCTATCATTACTGGTGGGGTGTCATCTGGGTTACTGCTAGTTCTTATAGTATTAAGGTCGTGGTTGTCTCGGCTACTGTACAGATTTCTGTAAAACGCCTCCGCTATTTTAACTATCGTATTCATATTGGTAGTTATTTTGCCTTCTTTGTCCCTTAGTGCATACATCCGACTTTTACCTATCCCAAGTTTTCTCTTCACTGCTTTGACGCTTTCTCCGCTTTTCAGAGCATGTTCAATTCTCTCCATGTTATACCTTCTTACATCGCATACCTTACGCCTAATAATCAACTTCGAAAGCTCTGCCAGTTCTATTTTGTCTCTTGTACTTGAGACTTTCATGATTTGGTGCTTCTTAATTAGGTTCTTCGTTTCCTGGGAAAGCTTGCCAGTGTCCTGTCTAACTACCCTGCCTCCAACTTCCACTGCACACTCCGTAATGATACTCGTCAGATTATCATTCATTGTATCTAAGCTAAGGTTGGTTTCCTCACTAAGAGCCGAGTACCTGTTCTGCTGCGACACTCTGAATTCCTCTACTTTCCCTCTCAGTGCTAGCTCATTGATTGGTTTCTTGCGTATCAGTTTCTGTCGTTCCTTCTTCACGTCTAGGCGAATTCGAGACCATACCATTCTATGGTCACTGCATCGTACCTCGCCAGCCACTTCCACATCCTCCACGATTCCTGGGTGTGCAGTCATTATAAAGTCTATTTCGTTCTTATTTTCGCCATTAGGGCTCCTCAGTGTCCATTTGCGGTTTTCTCGTTTTCGGTAGAAAGTATTCAATATCCGCAAATTATTGCATTCTGCGAATTCTACTAGTAGCTCTCCTCTGGCGTTTCTAGTGCCGATGCCATAATCTCCTACTGCTTGTCTCCAGCCTGCTTCTTCCCTACCTTTGCATTAAAGTCGCCCATCACTATAGTATACTGTGTTTTTACCTTACTCATTGCCGATTCCACGTCTTCATAGAAGCTTTCAACTGAAGCGTCACCATGGCTGGATGAAGGCGCGTAAGCCTGTACTACCTTCATCTTGTATCTTTTATTCAGTTTAATTACAATACCTAGCACCCTTTCATTAATGCTATAGTATTCCTCTGTGTTGCCAGCTATGTTTCTGTGAATTAGGAACCCCACTCCCAGTTCTCTTCTGTCTGCCAAGCCCCGATAGCAAAGGACGTGCCCATTCTGTAGCACAGTATAGGCCTCATCTGTCCTCCTAACCTCACTGAGCCCTATTATATCCCATTTAACACCCTCTAGCTCCTCGAATAGTACAGCTAGACTTCCCTCACTAGATAAGGTTCTAGCGTTAAATGTTGCCAAGTTCAGGTTCCAATGGCGGCCTGTCCGGATCCAGAGATTCTTAGCACCCTCTGCTGCGTTGCAGATCTGACCGCCGCCGTGGTCAGTTGCTTCGCAGCTGCTGGGGACTGAGGGCCGTGAGTTATTTGACGTATGCATGTGGGAGGTAGTGGCCAGATACTGCACCAGGGTGGCCAATCCTTCTCTGGTGAGGGAGTGCATTCCCGGCGGTGGTTACCGGTGAGGCCGCACCCCATGGAAAGAAAAATGGTAGGTGTAACCTTAAGAGACAAGAAGAGAGCAGGGTGGATTAGGGGACAAACGGGGGTTAAGGATATCATAGTTGAAATAAAGAAGAGGAAATGGACATGGGCCGGGCATGTAGCGCGTAGACAGGATAACCGCTGGTCATTAAGGGTAACTAACTGGATTCGCAGAGAAGGGAAGCGGGTTAGGGGGAGACAGAAGGTTAGGTGGGCAGATGAGATTAAGAAGTTTGCGGGTATAAATTGGCAGCAGCAAGCACAGGACCCGGTTAACTGGTGGAACATGGGAAAGGCCTTTGTCCTGCAGTGGACGTAGTCAGGCTGATGATGATGATGATGATGATGATGATGACATCAATTGATGACGAAAGTATATGACTGATGCAAACATGATAACCACGAGATGCGTGTCATGTGAGAACATGACTATATGCCACAGTCAAGGCACCAATACATTTCGACGTGGCGCGGTGCGCGTGTTTGCCGGCGTTCATTTCGTCACGTCACGCCTGCGTTGCCACGCCAGGCGCCGGTCCTGCCTAAGGCCGCGTTCACACTGAGCATTCCGGCCGCCGAAAGTGCTCCGAATCCGGTTCGGCGGCGGCGAGATCCGCCGAAAGGGCCCTCCCCGCGCCGATCGCTCTCGGACCGATTTTTGCGGCGTCTGCCGCCGAATCGGTCACTGCGGACCAATAGGAGCGCTAGTCAAGAAATTTCGAAAAATGGCGGCCAAGCCCAACTCACTTGTTATGCCGCAGTGCACGTAACTGAATGTTGAAACCAACGGGAGTTTAACCTACTCTGTGCCTACTTCGCGTCCGTATTTCGTGAAAGAGGTGACCGAGCTTGCTGTTGGCGTGACCGAGCTTGTTGCGGTGTTGCAGAGCAAAACGAACCCGCCAACGCCGCTGGCGTCGGTAGTTTTTCTGCTCTTCGTGCATTGCCAGCAAAGTAAGCAGTACTGTCTTTTCTTGCTTCTTGCGTGCGAGAATCGTCGAAGTATACACCACCGGATAGCGTAGTGGCGTTTGCGAGCCGCGACAACAACCGGGTGACAGCGCATCCATCTCGCGTTCGCCCCGTGGTAGATGACATATTCGGCGGCGCGGGGCGCGTCCAGTGCGAACGACGCTGCGTTTCGGCGGCAGGGGAATTTCGGTCGCTGTAGAAAGCGGATGTTTCAGTGTGAACTAGGCATTATACTCGCGAGTGCGCACCGCGCTGCGTTGGTTTGACGCAAGTGTGTTTCAGCGTGTCCGGCGTCCCTCCGTCACGAAAATAGGGAGACGCAGTATTGTCTGGGCAATCGGCGCGAATTTCGCGCCGGTTGCCGTCGGGGACAGACGCTGGTCGTGCCAGTCGCGCCTGGCGTCAGGCTATAGAGTGCTCGTGTTTTGCTAACGAAGCATCGTTGTGCCCAGCGTGCGCGCAAGTGAACGCTACATTAGAGTATTTCGGGCCCTTCATGATGCGCTCGCGGTCGTTTAGCTAGCTACACATATACCGAATTTTGTGTTACGTGACCTCAATGGGTGACGAAATATATCACTGGTGCAAACAATATAATTCTGACATGCGTGTCATGCATGTCATGCGTGTCATGACAACTTATCACGCTTATAGCGTGCTCGCGGCCTTTTCGCTGGCTCCACATATATCAAATTGGCTATCACGTGGCGTGAATGGGTGACGAAGCTAAGCGACACATCTCAGCATAATAATCGTTACATGGAAGTCATGTACAGCATCATTTACCTCCACCTCGTAACGTTGTGCTAATTATACAGTGACATATGAACCTCTATTATTCGTGCTTCGCATATTATCGATTCCAACTGTACGTTGGATCTGCCATTTTTTTGTTGTATCGTTTATGTTCAAAAAGGTAACCGTATATTTTACGACTCAATTGGTTCGCTTTGTTTCACTTACATGTATTCACCGTAGCAACTGAACACAGACATTCGCTTTTTGATTAAAATTTTGAACCTTGTAGGGAGCACTACAGGAACATAGGCGAGGAGCTTAGAGAAAGGTGTTGCTACTTTGGAAACTTGTTTCATCTAAGGACCTTAATTTGGCACCCGTTCCCGTGGTCCGCAACAAAGGCGTAGCCAGAGGGTGGCACAGCGAGAATTAACGCCCCACGAAATTATTACTCGCCATGGCATAGACAGCGGAAAATTGCCTTATTTAGGGGATGCCCCTACCGAAAAAAAAATTCTGGCTATGTGCCTCGTCCGCAATAATTTGACCACCATTGTGCACCATTTTCAGTGAAAGGCGCTGCGTCATACACCGTGACGCCGGTATATTAGGAGTAAATGTGTAATGTCTATAAAATTAGACAGCCAGCTCTGCAACCATAATCGACGTTTCACGAATATTATGCGTCGAGGGCAACTCCGGATCTGATTTATTGGTTGTGTAGAGAGGAATAGACTATGTACCGCAGTGGGTCGCACCTTCAGCGAAAGGAGCCAAGCGCGAGCGTTTGCCCCGAGTGCATTGATTCCTGGGTCCGTTGCTACTCCACCGCGACCTCCACTTCGGCCGACTCCCCAGCCTGTACGAGTACCAACAATGCCACTTCCAGCAACACAACAGCGCTTTAACGGAAACCCTTGGCGCACAGTTGACAATCGTCTGATCTGTTACGCATGCGGATATCCAGGTCACGTGGCGCGCTGCTGTCGCCGGCGCTTCGCAATGGGCCTGGCTGCAGCTCCGAGCTACTCTGACGACTCTTTCACGGCCCCGTACAACGTGCAACGAGAAGTGCCCCGTCCATGCGACCGACAATCAGTGCAACGCGACCAGTCCCCTTCCGACCTAGACCACCACCCTGCTGCCGACAACCGACCATTCGGTCCCTGTCGCTCATCCTCACCACGCCGCTACCGTTCTCCGTCCCCGCTGCGTCGCCGACCGAACCCCCGTAGAGACGGAAAACTGACTGCCGCAGCTCCGGAGGCACGAGCTGCGAAATCGTCGCATTGTAGAAGTCCTCGCCCTTCCCCCACAAACGTTCTGGAACTGTTCGTTGAAGGTCTACGAACTCTTGCGCTTGTTGACAAGGGTGCCGCCGTATCTGTGATGAGTCAAAAACTCTGCCGTTCGATACGAAAAGTAACGACGCCGCCTTCCGACGTATTGCTGAAAACCGCGAGCGCGCAACCTATTCGACCAGTCGGAGCATTTACGGCGAGAGTAATCATTCAGGACGTCCTGTACCACATCGAGTTTCTCGTGTTGGCCACTTGTTCCCACGACGTGATACTTGGATGGGATTTTTTGTCACGCCACCATGCCGTAATTGACTGCGCTTGCGCGCAGGTGGGATTTTCTGTGTTTTTTGATGCGCCATCTACCGACAATAAGCCCACTCACCTTGGCAAGCTTCTTGTTCTTTCCGACATAGATGTTGCCCCTCTTAGTGCCATTGTTGTCCGCGGCAATCACACTGAATTGTGCGGCTCTACCATTGTGTTCTCCCCATCTGACGTATTCAGTCGCCGCCACGGTACGTCTCTACGCCGTTCTGCCACCTCACCAAGATACTTCCGGAATTGTCGTTTGCAATCCTAGCTCATGCCCTCTCACCTTAAGAGCTCAAAAAACACTGTGCTATGTTCTTCCTGTTGATGAGAACGTTATTGTGTGTATTCAGTCCCACGACCCTGGCCAGCAACTTCAACTGAACGCTGTTACTCCTCCTTTTACGCGGGATGACTACTTCTCGGATATGTTTGATCGTTACATCTACAGCAAGCTTCCTCCGGATTAAAGGAACTAGCTAACAACCCTTCTCCATAAATTCCGAGATTCATTTCACCTTCCTCAAAAGGCACTGAGTCAAACTAACACCGTCGCTCACACAATCTACACTAGAACGCACCCTCCTTTGCGGCAACGCCCCTACCACGTAAAACCCAAGGAACGAAGTGTAATTGTAGAGCCCGTGGACGATATGCTTCAGCGTCGTGTCATCAAGCCATCTTCGAGCCCCTGGTCTTCACCTGTTGTGCTAGTGAAGAAAAAAGACGGTTCGATTAGATTTTGTGTCGACTACCGGCGACTGAACGAAATTACACGGAAAGATGTGTACCCTCTTCCCCGCATCGACGACGCAATCAATTGCCTACAAGGTGCAGAATTCTTTTCTTCACTGGACTTACGTTCAGGTTACTGGCAGGTTCCGATAGTAGAGTGTGACGGCCCCAAAACAGCGTTCGTTACGCCGGACGGTCTTTACGAATTCACGGTTATGCCATTCGGTCTGTGCAATGCACCTGCAACGTTTGAACGAATCATGGACAGCATTTTACGTGGCCTTAAATGGCAGATATGCTTATGTTACCTTGATGATGTTATCGTATTTTCTCCTGATTTCCCTACCCACGTCGACCGTCTGCGCACGATTCTTCAGTGCCTTACTAATGCAAACCTGCAGCTTAACCTAAAGAAGTGCCGCTTCGGGGCTCGCCAACTTACTATACTTGGTCACGTTCTGTCAAAACATGGACTTTGCCCCGACCCGAACAAACTTCGAGCCGTAGCCAACTTTCCGAAGCCGACTTCACTCAAAGAACTTAGGAGTTTCATCGGCTTGTGCTCGTATTTTCGCCGTTTCGTCCACAACTTTGCATCAATAATATACCCACTTACGCAACTACTGAATGGTCCAGCTAATCTTTCTAACTGGACCCCGGCATGTGACGAAGCCTTCCTTACACTGCGCCGCCTGCTTACGTCGCCACCCATTCTACGCCATTACGACTCAAGTGCCCCCACTGAAGTGCACACAGACGCCAGTTGCGTTGGTCTGGGAGCAGTATTCGCGCAACGAAAGCCCGGTATTCCAGAGTACGTTGTCGCATATGCAAGCCGCGCACTCACGAAAGCGGAAATGAACTACTCCGTAACTGAAAAAGAATGCCTCGCAATCGTTTGGGCGTTAAGCAGGTTTCGTTTTTACTTTGGGGACAGAGTTTCGACTTTGTGACAGACCACCACGCACTTTGTTGGTTGGCGTCGCTAAAAGATCCTTCAGGTCGCCTTGGTCGTTGGGCTATTCGCCTGCAAGAATTCGACATTCATGTCGTCTACCGCTCAGGACGAAAACACTCTGATGCGGACGCCCTCTCACGATCACCAGTGAAATCCAGGGCAGACCTGCATTCGGACGCCAACTTTCCCATCGCTCCCATTTCCGTCTCAAGCATGTCATCTGAACAGCGGAAAGACCCATGGATAAAATCTCTCGTTAACATTATTTCCGACTCCTCAACGTCTGCGTACCCACGTGCTCTTCGCCGCCAAGCCACACATTTCGAGATACGGGATGCGCAACTACACCGCAGAAACTACTACGCGGATGGTCGTAAATGGCTCTTGGTTATACCACGCCACACGCGATCTGATGTCTGTGCGTATTTTCACGCCGACCCACAACATTATCAAGCTGGTGTGTTAAAAACATATCACCGGATCCGCCAGCGTTACTACTGGCGTGGTATGTACACCTTTGGACAAAAATACATTCGGTCCTGTTCATTATGCCAACGACGAAAGACAGCCGCCCATTCACCCGGATTATTACGGCCTCTACCATGTCCGGCACGTCCTTTCGACCGCGTTGGAATTGATTTACATGGTTCCCTTCCATACACTGCGACTGGAAATCGATGGATCATTGTCGCGGTCGACCATCTGACGAGGTATGCTGAAACAGCTCCACTACCTACGGCTGTTGCACGTGACGTAGCCAATTTCATCTTGCGACGCTTCGTACTGCGTCATGGGGCACCACGTGAACTACTGAGTGATCGAAGGCGTGCCTTTAATTCAGAAGTTGTACAACAACTCCTTCGGGCATGCCACACGGTGCACCGCAACTCTACAGTCTACCACCCGCAGACAAACGGTCTAACTGAGCGCTTCAACCGAACGCTAGGAGACATGCTCGCCATGTATGTCACTTCCGACCAATCGATCTGGGATGTTATTCTTCCATTTGTGACTTATGCGTACAACACCGCGACGCAGTCAACCACCGGCTTCTCGCCTTTCTTTCTTTTATATGGGCGTGAGTCATGCTCCACCCTCGACACCATTTTGCCGTATCGTCCCGACGTCGCAGAGTTCAACCCTCTCTCTGAAATTGTGCACCACGCTGAAGAGTGTCGTCAGGTGGCCCGATGATTCACCTCGGACAAGCAAGCACTCGAAACAGACCACCCCGACTGCGACCAGCAAGCCGAGACTTTTGCCGTGGGCTCGCTCGCCTGGCTCCGACTGCCCTTCCACTCCCCAGGTCTGTCCTCTAAGTTTGGCCCCAAGTTTCACGGTCCTTATCACGTGGTCAAACGTCGATCTCATGTCACTTACGTGATCGAGCCGATCATGCCATCTACAGACAGGCGACGCCTTAATCATGAGACTGTCCTCGTAAGTCGTCTCAAGCCCTATCACGAACCATTCCTACTCTCGTCACCTTGACTTGCCAGAATGGCTCGTCTTCGTCGCCGGGGTATTGTAGAGAGGAAGAAGATTATGTGCCGCACTGGGTTACACCTTTAGCGAAAGGAGCCAAGCGCGAGCGTTTGCCCCGAGTGCTGTGATTCCTGGGTCCGTTGCTGCCGCCCGCTTTCCGCATCAATAGAAATGCTGTGCAAGTACTAATTGCGTCAGTAAACCTTGTTTCAGTTGCAATAAGCAACCTTTGCTGTTGCACTGTTCAAAATGATTTTGGTCGAGCTTGGTGGAGTTGTACGTCGAATCGCTATCGAGGAACTAGATCGCGATTTTCTTGATCTGCCCTGGTTGCGATCAAATTAAGTTGTTCGTGTGACACCAGTATTACATCACCTTGTAACATATTCGGCATTGTGTACCAGGGCTGTACACTAGACCATTATTGAATACATTCCATAATTAATCATTTCTCAGTGTAGTATGATTTCACCAGACCAGTGTACTTTAAACACGAAATTTTGACGTCTCTATCGCAACGTAAAACATACACCTTGTTTTCTTCAGAGCCTGACTTGTTGGTGCCAGAGGAAGTGGATGTACTTGTGCGTGTAGTGTTATGGAAAGCCATCCACGACGACGACAGTGCTGAGCCGGCGGCGAAGTTGTGCACCCGCGTCATCAGGGTGAGTGATTAGCGTATGAGAACGACCCTTACTTTTTGAAGGGAATGCTTCAATGGTCCGTCAGATTCGGAAAGTTACCGGCATCCTGCGACGGTGTCCCTCGTCGGCGATCACGTCAGCGTCGTAACTATGGTCAAGTTACGCAATGAATTATCCTGCGATGAGGTCACGATATGTCATCACGGCGTCACAGATCATCAAAAACATGTGACGTCCTCACGACGTCGATTTCACAGCTTTCACTGAGACTCTGATGCGTGTTCCGCGGAGGCCTAGCAAGCTTTATTCTGATCACCTTTATCAATATGATTCGAAACGAATGAGTGCGTTGCGACACGAAATAGACAAGTGGCACACAGGGCAGGTGCTCAACTCTCGGCTGCGCTTCACTGAGCAAATATCAGAAAAAAATCGTAACAACAAGCAGAAGGCACAATAACATTCGTTAGTCATACACGTCTTGATAAAATCCATGAATATTTAACTTTACTGATGGAAATTACAAAAGACGATTAATTGCGAGATTCGGCTGGTCCGTGCTAGATCACCCACCTATATTAGAGGCTGGGATATTTTGCCTCCGTGTAGCGTCCCTGGCTTGCGGGATATACCGTTTTCGATCGTCGACTTCTGAGCTGAGCTGAATTCTTATATGCTAGTTTATTACGCTTTCGCGTAAAGAACAACTTTTATTTACCACCCACTGATTGCAAAACCACATGTTTACTTCTCCACGCCTTTATTGTTTGAACAATACCACAGGCTGAGTTGGACGGGGGGTTCGTCGATCAACTCTTGTGGACCTGCCGCAAGTGGCTCAAGCAACACGGCGTCCCGGTGCAGAGCTCCACTTTTTTGGCGCCACTGGAGCCGAAGACTCAGAAGAATGCCGGTCAGAAACTGATCGCCTTTGGGAACTTCATGGCCGCGCTTCTGTCGGACGTCCCTAAAAATTCAGGAGCTGCATCGATGGGCTCGCTTTACTGCGGACACATCTTCTCTATGGCGGCGCTTCTGTGTGACTCCTGCAGGCTTGTCATGAACTCGCCTCAGCTGGACTACGAAGCTAAGGTATGCACTCATCATCGTCACCACAACCACCATGGCTTGCTTTAGGGCACGCTCACCGTAAACTTTTTTGGTGAGCCTAGACAAGTGTGGTTGCGAAGCGCCTACGAAGCCGTGATTATCCAGCATCCTACGCTGTAACGAATCGCCCAGTAGTCCTTTGTAAAAAGTACTGTGTGCTCCTATGTATTTACAAATGCAGTATAAGCTCGTCAATGTGGGAAACGGGGTACTTTCGACGTGTCCTTTTGTTCCGGCCAGCAAACTCACTGTTTGATTATATGAAACTTGGTAATGCGGGCACATTTAGACGATCCTAGCAGGATGCGGAGTGCAAAACACCGCAAATGTGCGAGTCAAAAGAACTAAAACGGCGTTCGCAGGCAACAGAAACAAGGTTGTGCAGTGTGGATTGCTTTTTTGATCATGCAGTTTGTGACCACAGTTTCATTGACATCTGAGTTTGTGAGACAGCAGCTTCGTTCTAACTTGATGCACTACGCGCGCCAAGTCGCAAAACTCATGCACGTGGAAGAGATTTGTGATGAAGAGCGTGCAAGTTCGGTCGGCAGGCTGGCATAAAACTCATTTTCCGTATTGTCATGGGTGAGCCGTCAGTTGCCGGCCATTTTTCCCCGTAAGGGGACCATTGTTAGATGCGCGTAATGGTGGTAATGGCGGCATGCAGTACGCAATAAGGGAGGCGTGGAGAAAAGTTTAGGGCTAAAAAAAAACAGTGACTTTGGCGCCTTGGCCGCATGCATCGTGAATGCCAGAATGAAGAAAATTTGCTGCTTTCATGCTGCTCGTGTACGAAATAAGTGCAGCATTAACGTATCCATGCGGAAAATGAAAGTATATAAAACAGATGTTATCCTTATGGTTTGCTTGTCGCTTTCGATGTTTTTGACATTGAGTGAATTCTGATATTTTTGGCTGGTCCCGCATTATTCGAATGGAAGAAATCTTACATATATTGTTTGTGTTGTGGCTGAGGATCATCATTTAAGGCCCATAGTCACGTGTCCGTAGCGCTCAAGCACCCGTACTGATTGCCGTAGTGCGACTGGCGGTGCAATTGTAGGCTTCTTCGACGCATTGCTGCATCAGTTAGCATCACTTGTTACCGGTATGTGGTCTTTTCTCGAAGATGTTTCATGCACTAGTGTGGCTATGTGATTCAACGCTGAGCTCCGGTTTGTGCTTCGTGTTCCGGGCAGGCTTTTTAACCACGACGCTGTTTAAAAGCGGTGGTAAAACCGTGGGAATCGGTCGTCCGCACTATTTAGCCCAGGTGCAAGAGTGAAGCGGGACGAGAGAGCGAGAGCGCGCGGACAAATCCATTAGGGTAACAGGGGAGTCTACTGTAACTAGTGAAGTCACACGATTTGAGCCGGTCCTCGGCGATCGCATTTCGATGAAGGCGAAACTGTCGAGGCCCGTGTGCTGTACGATGTCAGCGCATTTCAAAGAACACCAGATGGTCCAGATTCCCGCAGCCCTCCATTGCGGCGTCTGTCATAATCATATCGTGGTTTTGGAACTTAGAACTCCAGATAGTATTCGTGTTATTAATGAGTTGAGCCACTAAAGGGTGTTGGTTGAGCACGCTACAGCGAAAGCGTAGCAATGTGGAGCAGGTGAAGGTGGTTGGGAAGGAGAGCGAAGGTGAAGCTATGACGGGAGTGGAACACGTGGTGTAGAGAGGAGGAGGAAGTAGCAGAGTGAATGACGTTGCCAGCGAAAGAATTCCGCCAATGGTAGAGCGAGTTCAAGCACAGGTGACGCTGGGGAAAGAGCAGGAATTGGGCGCCGAGTGATGGCGACCTGATGCCGTCACTCCTGCTGTTTATACGGCCTTCGCGAGGTTGTAAGTTGAAGGCTTATAGCTGTGGGTAACTGTTTATTCAGTCGGACTACCCATTTTTACTGACTACAAAATAATACGTGACAAAAAAAGTGAGATTCGTTCATACGAATGTGCTAAATTTTCAAAACTCTCACTGCAGGTCGAGTGCCTCCGCAGAGCACTAACTACAGCCGGCGAAGCTGCTGAACGAGGTGCCCCTGCCCGCATGGCAGCGCTGGTGGACTGCTTGCGGGACGCTTTCCTGTCGTCGGATGTTCCCGAGGAAGCTCGCTTGACCCTACTCGAACTTCTAGAGCTGCGTGCTTCAGGCTGGAAACTATCCCTGCAGCAGCAGCTTTACTATAGCAGCCTCAACGACGCTGCCGAAGACGAATATGGCAATAATCAAAACTTGTCCCTTCTTCCATGCAGCGCCGCCGAATGAGACTTTATTACAGTTTGTACTCGGAGACGAAAGCCAACCGTCCAAATGTTTCCCACGGCGCTCAAGGGCAGCGTCTTTTTCCTCCTTTTAAATAAACTAAGGACTTTTTTAGAAGCTTATCTATGGCTTTTTCGTTTGATAATACGTGGCTAGCTGTCGTGGCACAGGGGACAAAAGGCGACGTTACGAGCGCAGTATCACCGTGGTTACGAGTCACCTGGTTAGGCCTGTAGCCTCACGCTGTAAGTTAATCACGCGGCTCAACTGCTTTGAAAGAATAAAATACAAGAGCAGAATGTCATTGCGGAGCACTAGGAAGAAGCTTATACAAAATAGGCAATACAACAATGCTTTGAAAATGTGTTTTTAATAACAAATACGTATCATTTTATAGAAAAAAACACAATAGAGAGCAGTGCTAGTGCAGACTTCGATTTTTCATACGGGAGCATTATTACAGGCTTTCGTACATGAACAGTCACACAAGTGGGTACATATGCATACGTGCATACATAAAGGGAATAACTAAGTTCACTCAAGGCGTAATAGCTAAATGTGCTCTAAGAAGTACATATTTCACTTTTTCTGAACGATGACATGGAAGAAGTTAGCATTATCAAGGTTAGTACTTGAGGATAAATGTATAGTAAATGGGGAAGTTGCCATTTTCAAAGTCTGACCATAGGTGGTTCTGCCTTTTGGGTTCAAAAAAGTAGAATCTCTCAAGTTGTAGTTGCGACTGTTCTTAGTGTGGGTAGCGAGAAATCGCTAAAAGCCATTTCTGTATTGAATAAATAGGAGCTCAGAGAGACGCTGGCTATATACTATATGGCTGGTATGGCTATATACATGAATACATATGGTATGGCTATATACATGAATACAAAGAATGTGCTCTGTTAAAAGAAAAGGGAGGTACGTGTTTGTGCTATTTCCTGTTACGAATGAAACGAAGAGATATTTCTGCATGATATGCACAGGTTATGGAGATTTAGATAGTAGTATATTAAGATTATAAATTAAAACAAAGTATGATTGACGTGCTAATGACGAGTTATAAGGTCCGATATCTGTTTAGCATACCTACTGAATTGGCTAGGTTATCAATAAATTCTACATTTATAGTCCAGTGACCTGCATATTTCTATTCCTAACGAAGTTCATGCTCCCTTAAGCAAAATGTCGAACGGACTAGCCCAACACAACTGACCACATTGTCAATTCTAAGTTTCCGCGTAATTTCACTCTGTGAAATTTATAATGATAAATTTGTTTCTGTACCTGCGTCCTAAATAAATTAGAGGTGAAAAAGGAAGTGCCTCATTTTTTCGACAAGTAGAGTCATGGAGAGCCTCATCTAAAACGAAGTAACTGCACACGGCATACTGGATACAGGTGGCGCGGTCCAGAGCAGGAAGCTATGACGAGATTAATCCTAATATCAAAAGTAGAACATCAACGTACCCAGCAGAAGGGTGAGACTTTCTTTCCACGTCCAATTGCCCCTCTTTTATAATTTTTATTTTATTTTTTGAATGTGCAGGTGCACGCGCTCTATTCAGATAATTGATCGTAGCGCGAAGTAAGGACACGTACAAAAGAAGACACATTCAGAACAACACAACATCATGATTTAACAAACCCGCAAAAACTTGTGACGCCACATGGGTCATCACATGACCTCGTCGTTTGGTTAGCGTGGGCTGATGCCGCAGGCACTGCGAAACCCCATGAGGTTCATAGAGCTAGCATAGATCGCACAGGCTGAACGCAATCACGTATACTGTGACAAACTTTCCGGGCACACGATAACAATCGACTGAGGAGCAAAAAACAAAAAAGAAACATGACCCATCCCCCTTCAAGGAATTGGTGTAACACAAAAGCGAAACGTGTATTCACAGAAGTAGTTGAAAATTTATTGTTCATTGTTTCAGCAACAACAACAAATTGCAAAATCATGTGAAGAACGGCAAGCAGGTCGAAACTTGCAGCAGAGAGTTGCAACTTTCGAGCTGCATACACAAAACGAGCACGGACTTGCAACTGTCACAGTTTGACAATCAAAGCGCGCTTTTAAACAAAAAGAAAGACGCACGAAACGAGTGCTATCCTGTACACAGGACAGGACAGGAATTGTCACAGCTCTTACTTTGTTGTGCATAGAGTTTCTTAAATATTCACTAGAGGGAACTCTGGCTGTATAAGTGCCTATGGGAAGTGTACTACATAGCGCTTCAGCGAGCACGGGAATAATGGGTGTAACATGGATTTGCCGAGTCTTCGTTCTTTACTTTCGTTGCTGCTTCACGTGGCTTGAAGCTGCTTTGTCACGAAATAACAAGCGACAAATGCTTGACATTTGCGCTTCTACACCTTAATAATTTATGCTTACCACTTCAAATCGCGTCACGTGGTGAAAAACGGTTGGTTCTTTCCTTCCAAACAAAACCAAAAGCAGCAATGAATAAATCCACAAGTTACGTTACTAGATCTTGTTGGCCAGCAGTGTGTTCGCTGCGCGCAAACACGAAGACTAGGCAAATCCATGTCATACCCATAAATTTTGAGGTCGCTGAACGATCGCAGTGCTAGTGTACCCTCTAGTTAAGTTTACAAAACTCTATGTCGTCATGGGTCAGCAGCGCGCTGGCGCGTTCTTTTCGTAAACGCGGCAGTGGGAGCAAGCGAATTGGCCTTGGTCCTCCCCGAATAGACTGCCAAACGCTCTGGACTGCCAAACGAAGGACTGCCAAACGCTGTGTGGTGCATATAAATGGTTTGCCCTTAGCTGCCTCACCAACGTACGCACCGTGACATAGAAGATAGAAACGCACGCTGCCACTCCCACCCACTCACCCACCCACCGTCCGTCCGTCCGTCCGTCCGTCCGTCCGTCCGTCCGTCCGTCCGTCCGTCCGTCCGTCCGTCCGTCCATCCATCCATCCATCCATCCATCCATCCATCCATCCATCCATCCATCTATCTATCTATCTATCTATCTATCTATCTATCTATCTATCTATCTATCTATCTATCTATCTATCTATCTATCTATCTATCTATCTATCTATCTATCTATCTATCTATCTATCTATCTATCTATCTATCTATCTATCTATCTATCTATCTATCTATTAGCCGCCTACAACTTTTAGCTCTCCTGGCCGTTTTGATAATGGTATCGATACCAAACTTGGTATGGCATAACATAGCTGTATGAAGTACGAATTTGACTGGTCATAACATGAAAAGTCGTAGATAGATAGATAGATAGATAGATAGATAGATAGATAGATAGATAGATAGATAGATAGATAGATTCACTTGCCAGAACGACGGCGAGAACAAGAGCACACGCAACAGCTCCGCAATTTACAAAACCTACACCGGTCGACGCTACTATTACATCTTCTATTGCAAGTGTGGCAGTTTGGGCTAGTTGGTATGACATGACAATAGTTATAGCGTGAGAACAGAACGATGAGGCCTTCCTGGTCCTACTTGTCTTTTTGTCGTCGTTCTGTTCTGGTGCTCTAACTATCGTCAGACTATGATTGCGTTGCGAATTACCACGGACGTAAATGACTTCATTTGTGCTGATTTCTTCAGCTTTTACGAAGCAGAACGGTCAGAATACTGGATATGGGTCGTTGCAAACGTGTTGGTAAGCAAACTACTCAAGCTATCTACAGCAGGCCGCAGGAGAAAGTGTGATAATGAACGTGATATGATGATTCGCCCGATCGTTACCACGGAGAACCATGGTAACATTGATTATGAATTTTAACAGAGCCTCTGACCGCGATGCACGCTTTGGAAAAGTAAACAGGTGACGCGGCAATACACATCGCACATGCCGCGACCACCGATAATCTGAAGTGGTCGGCACTACGCAGCATTACGCATGTGAGGTTTTGAAGGCTCCAAGTTTCTGCTTTAACTAGGAAATGTGAACGCGTACGTCACATAGGTAAATAGCAAAATGATTGTGACCACTATCAGGCTTTTTTTTTTCGTTTGTCTCTGCGATTGCCGGAGCTATCTCGGAGACATCGGTTTTGCCTTTTGTTATTCACTGAGAAAGTGCACACACATTGCAGTATATAGAAACTGAAGACAACCATCAACTTAGCACTCTAGCAACATTTGAACGCACAGAAAGCGAGAGATCAATCGAAATTGCAAAGCAAAGACGAAAATTGTCAGGGCCATTCCTGCCGAATAAAGCGAGCTTTGTATTAGTGATCGTAAGATAGATTGCTCGTGTATGTACTTGGTCACTTTAACATGATGTGCATACCCAAGTATAACGCAATTAGGCGTTGAAGAATGCACGTCGGAGTGCTTGCCTCAAACTCGATGTCATGGGATGCTCGCTTGCATTTGAACTACAACACAACGAAATAACTGAAACAACTTTTGCGTTGTACCCGCAGTTCGCTTTGATGAGCTTTCTACACAAATTGGACCCATTGACAAAGCTCCAAGTTCTATCGGATCTCACCCGCCAGGATGCAACTGTACTGTGCCGCCTGTGGTTAGGAGTAGCTGTTACAAAGGCGTACTCCTTTCGCGTAGGAATGGCGGATAGCTCCCGATGTGAATCGTGTGACACTGACGAGACAATGGAACATCTACTGTGTTCATGTGAATGTTTTGCAAGCGAACGCAACTTGCTACGCGAAACGTTTGAGACACTAGACAGTAGACCTTTCTCCGAACAGAAGATCCTTGGTTCATGGCTGTACGCGCCCTAGCGAAAATTCTGATAGAGGTCTGAATCAGTCTGATACAGTTTCCTATAAGTTGTACCAGTCTTGTACCAGACTGATACAAAGTCTTACCAGTTTTTATAGACATTCATATCAGTGTGATACATTTTTTTACCTGAGCTACCAGTCTCATGTCAGACTGATACACAGTCTTACCAGTGCTACCAGCTTTTGAATACGTTTCATTGGTCATTTATATGGCATATATTAGTGTATAGGTTTTTAGTCTTTTGTTCATTTATCAGATCTTCGTAAGATGCATTACTGTCATTTTAACGGTAGTTCTTTTTTTGAACACACTGCCCACATATATGTGATTGGTCATTTCTGCATGTATATTGTGTATCAGTGTTTTCTATTGAACACTTGACGACCATTGCGTGAAATATTATGATGACTCAAAGAATGCAACTGGTAGCTTTTGGATGCGTAGAATACAATGTACAATGTTTCATGGTGGTGCATAATAGACAAACTGAGCTTTAAATATGCAAGGCAGCTTCCAGCCTAGATGAACGCTTTATTCTGTGTACAAATGGGATTGCAGGTGCCAGATAGCAACACAGTTAATGCTGACAATGATAGATGACATCTAAAAATTTCAAGATACTAGTATCCAAAGCTTATCAGATGACAGTATAAACATAACTTGAAACAATACAAACAAAACTTCTCATCACAGAGCTATATTAACATAATTTCTAAATTTAAAGTTATAGGGTCAGTAAACAATCCAAGGGAGATAACTTAATAATGAGTCCACTACTGAGAAATGAGCTTGCTGATACAATAATTTTTCCAAACGGCGTGGATTCGAAAGCCTCGGGTGGTGCTGCAGTTTCTCCCTTTCACAACACAAGCCAACCCCAACTGTCCCTCCCACATAGTGCTTTGCCTTTAATGACGAGCCACAACATTAGTGTCATAATCCATACTGGATGAGATACTTTAAAAAAACAATGAAAAGCTTCTCCGAGTAATCATTATTTGACCTCATCATCAAAACTTAATGCCTCACAAATCCACTGCCAGAAATATTTTAAAGCAAGCAGAGGGGTTTATTGCGCACTTCAACCGCTTTCTTTTTTTCTCGTCGGTTCTAACAAGCTGCGCCGAAAACTACAGGGAGGAATGGCAGTAAAAAAGTGCGATATGTAAGCACACATTATGAGCTAGAGCATGTTTGAAGAAACACAGTAGCTTTTTCGTGTTTCCATTCCCATGTGCAAGTGCGACTATGCAATGTTAGAAGATTTTGGACAGCAGTGCCAGCATGTGGCAGCACACTGTGGCAAGAAACACATTCGATTAAAACGCTGCTCTTGGTTTATTTTGGCTATGGGCCAATAGCATGCCTTCAGTTGTTTTACACCACATACAGGCATCCGAAAATTCGAAGTGAGCACAGTCATATATATGAAAAAAGTCACTTGCAGCTGCAAGATTTGGCTGATATGTTGATAGCAGCATCTGTTATTCACAGGTGTGTCTTTTCACATAGCCCAAGCGGTGGCACAGACCTGCTATATTACTTGCCTGTAATCCTCACAAGATTGATAAATCAAAAACAATGTACTAATTAAGGCTAAAGAATTTGACTGCAAAACACACACACAGACACACACACAAAAAACTGCCTACCATGAGAAAAGTTCAGTTGTGAAGAGAACAACAACAGAAAGGATCAAGCCAACATTTAGTTGTCCTACCTTGATAAACTCACAAGTTTTAAACAAGTTTGGTATATCAGCAACATAGCAAACACATCCAACTTTCATGTGCAAACACACTGGCCACATCCTTCGGCAGAAGCACAACTTTGTTTCTCTGTTTCTGAGCGAATACCAATGTGAGATGTGTTCTTGAATGGTTTTTATGCAAGCCTCACACACATGAGCACACACACAGAGCCTGGCAGTTTATTGACATACACCAGTGTAAAATACATGCCATTGTTGCATTTAATAAGTGTCGCTCAGGCCAACATTGTCGCGAGCCGCATCTGCAGTCCTGTCGGCATCGCTGAGCGAGTTTTCCTCGAAGCCGTAAATGTCGTCGGGATAAGGATTTTCATTGCTGTCACCATGCGGATCAATCAGACTACACGTGTCAAAGGCCGCTACTCCAGAACATCAATTACCAGCTAAAGACTGAGGAATGCTCTTGATGAGTGTAGCTGGTTGGCCGACTGCGCCTCCACCGCTCTTTGTTCGAGGTACTACATATTGCGATCCAGGCTCCAAATAGCGTTTTTTTTTTCTTTTTGATCGAGGCTGGGGTTGAGTTGAATCCATCTCTCGTCTAACTTGACACAAACTTCAAATAGCGCGCTTGATGGTGTCCACGCAAAATGAGGCCACGGGACTGATAATAAGTGAACGGGTAAAGATCGATTACATCGACCAAGGCTTCACATTCACAACCTGCTTGCTGTGCCTTGAATGTTAAGCACGCGGGGCGGATTTCGCCGAAAACTATAACATGTGCTGCGAGATCATGGCGCGAGGTAGTGACTCTACAGAACACCTCGCGTGCTGAAGGTGTATTGTACTGTGGTCGGCCACAGAACACCTACCAGTACCAGAACACTACCAGCTACAAAGGAAGATGATGGTCGCTGACTGCCATTATGGCTAGATGATTGTAGCCATAATGATGTGATATATGGATGGATGAATGAAATTATATGGCTGTACCCTTTAAATTGGGCGGCGGCTAACGTCACCTAGCCTAACCAACGCAAATATGGCGACACAGCGCATGACCTCTGAAATTGCCACTGCGCGCCCGTCATTGCGCGTTTGCCATCTCGGAGGCTATGCACATCGTCACCATTTACAGTAACTGCGTTCATTGTTTATATATTATTTGCCGTGAGCTCTAAGAAAACTACCCTATAAAGTTGTAAAAACATGAAGTAAATGTTTTTTTGCAAATAAATATTTTTGTTTTCAGAAACTAAATTGCGCTGTGTTGAGGAAGAAGTCGTGGACTCGTTGTTGCATAAACTACTCGGAGATCCACAGAACACCTACCAGTTTGGAGATCCACAAATGTCACTGCCATCATCATCAATAGCAAGTTCGTGGCGGCCTTGGTGCGTGTGTAGTGCATCTGAACATTGTTGCCTCTCTTAATTGCTCAGTATCGCGCCTGTGCACTCGCGATTCTCCAAGATATTGGTTTCGCGATGATAGTTAAAAATTAATAGTCCCGGTAAGTGCATGTAAGTACATCAATCCGAAGGATACGGGCAATATTTATCCTCACAAATGGTACCGGGTGTTCTGAAAGGATAAGAAGTGATTGAGCTTTACGGTAAGTCCGCGCCTCTTGTTTTACCAATACGAAAACAAAGAGGAGGAAGCAGTCATTCTGAAGTTATTTACTGCTCATATTTTCTTAGGTGCCGAGGATGATGCAAGGAATGCAACAGAAAAACGACCATCCATTGTGCAGACCCGATTGCGACCTCTCCGATAGCTGCAGTTCAAATGAAGTGGACAATGAGTCATTTAAAAAGTAAGTTGCAATTGGTCACACTGCAGCTGATATGCTGCTTGCAGCGTAATTATTACTGACAGCCAAGTTTGGCTATCGTTGACATTGCGGCTGAGGTGCTACTGCGGCGCTATTATAATCGACAGCCAATTTTGCTCTGCACGTGGTGCCGTGTCAGACATGAAGCACCAATGCTCTGATATACTCCCCGCCCCCTTAGCGAATATATCAGAGCATCGCTGCTCCACTACTGCGCGGGCACAGGGACGTCGTATTCAAGGTGATAGTAAAGTTTCAGTATGCTGAAGGGCTATTTTATTTTATTCTATCGTGGTATGAGCGCAGGTTAGTCACATTTTTTGTACAATTCACTAGTTTAAAATTATTTTGCTTGTGCGGATATACGCCCTGTTTGTGCTTGCGAACTAGCAGTGAAATTTGTGTGTTTGGTTGTCTGCAGTTGTAAAAAACACGACGTCAAGCTGCTGTTAAACAGAAGACAAAGCACGTCAGCAACCGTTTTAAGAAGCAGCAGGGAGGCCTGCTGTTTGCTGATGCTGAAAAAAAAACAGAGAAAGAGCTTCTGAAAGAAGTTAATATATATGCTGAGGGCTCAAAATACAAAAGTATTAGAAAGAATAAGCCTACTGGAAAATGCCCTTTGCAGCAAAAATTTCCAAACAGGTTTATCATTTCTTCATAAGCTCTTGTAACGCACTGCTGCTAGGGTTGTATGCAGCAGCAAGTTGGCCTATTCTTATAGCGCGCAATTTTGCTGAAAAGCAGAATGCAATGTAAGCTCATGGGTGGCAGGGATGCATGCATGTTTTTCTAATCACTTGAAAATGTGCTTTTACAACTTTCACAGTGTGATAGATATTAAAAAGAACACCACTTGGTCAAAATTTCTTGAGCCCTCCACTACGGCATCCCCTATATCACACCATGGTTTCGAGACGTGACATGCAATGTATCATTACACTTTAATTGCATTTCTCAACGGCATGCTGTGTATATTATATATATTATTTGACCATGCACACCTAGGATGCTACCGTGACAATTGAGGGTGCAATATACTTTATTTCTGCACACTCTACTTTTTCATTGCAGCAAAGAACCTTGTCCTTTGCGCGTGTTGCAGCTGCAAGCCTCAAAAACAGAAACGACTTGCACCTTTGCCACCACTATGTGCTGCCATGCTGGAACCACCACAGCGACCACAGACAGCCCTGAAGTAGCCCACTCAAGTGTGAGGGAGGCTGCACCGCTTATCAATTATCTGCCCACTGACAGAGAGGTATAATAAAACTCTAGTATGCTTTGTCTTGAAAATATATTGATTTGCTTTAATGAGAAAATGTGCATTGACAAACTAATGTGTGCACAACATTTTTGCCTTGTTTTATAGGTGCATCGGAGCAAAGGAATTGTCGTTCCCAAGAGGTTGTACAATCACCCCATGGGCTTGAAAAGACAGACCCGTTTTGTTCGTGAGGCGGCCGTTGCCATTTTTTATACAGCACGCCTAGTCGGTAGAAGTGTTACTGGCGCAGCCTCCAATCGGTCTAAAGGGGAGGCGAAATCTCCCTCGGAGAAAGAAACATGCTGTTTTCAGGTAGGTGAAATTTTGCAGTCTGACCGAAATTCATGGAAGCTGGTGGCTCCATTTTTGCACGTAATCAGCCGAAATTTCACTGCCAACTTGTGTTATAATTGCTTACTAAAGCTTCAAGTGTAGCTTTTGCCTACTGGAGCTGGGTACTTTTATGCAAGAATCCACAAACTAAATTTAAACAATATTAGAGAGGCAGACTGGTAGCACTCCTACTTATTTCCTTGTCATATGGACTCCTCTATTTAGAGTGCACGTAATTGTCACTTAATAAGTGCCTGTAACTTGCTTTGTTTTTGATCGTGCAGATTTCTTCGACGATTTTTTTGAAGCACACCGTTCTCATTGGAGAGGTTGAGCAAATGAAAAAGCTCTTCAATAAAGCTTTGGCAAACAAAATAATGACTTTATGAAATCAAAAGATTAACCAAGGAATGGCACATCAAATAAAATATTTTGTTTGATTTCTGTGTTCATATTTGTGCCCTGCTTGCTCTGCTTGCTCTGATGCATCTGCCAGTTGGCTAAGCACCGATTCGCTTGTGGGCCTATCAGAGTAGAATGCTACACTTATAGGCTGGTACACCAGTACTGGTACACTGATAGACTGATACACTCACAGACTGATACATTCATAGACTTATACACTCATAGACTGATACACCTATAGACTGATACAACTGTCAATAACCTGATAGCCTATCAGTTTTTCTATCAGAATTTTTGCTAGGGCTAAAGTTTGATTCCCATGCTGCCGGCCAGCCACCCACCGGTTTTCCAATGACTGTTTTGTAGCTCACGTTCAGACAGTCCCCTATTCTTGTGCGCATGATCGACTCATTGGAAATTAAACGTAAGCTTCGATACAGTAAGCTCATTGTTGATAAAGAGAGCTTCGTGCATGATAGCACGCAGCATATTGTGGTTTAATTGGAAAAATATCAAAAGGGGCGGTGCCAGAGCAATGTTTTCTCAAGGCTGTGTTTCGGCAGAAGGTGTTCTACTTGTCTAATTTCTGCACTTATCATTTTGGTCGTTAACTGCCACAGAATAAAAAGCAAGACCAATGAATTTACTTCTCTGACCTCTTTTGGCGAACCAACCGCCATTATAGGCACGGAATCCTGGCTCGAGGAATCTGTTGGTAACTCAGAGGTTTTTCCAACTGGTTTCCACGCCTACCGTTCTGATGGCAACGCGCATGGTGGTGATGTCTTTCTTCTTGTTGATTCGTGCGCACAGTCATCTCTCGTGTTAACCCCATCTGATTGTTCCGAGTCAGTTTGGTGCAATATGAAATTTAAAACGGGACAGTCTCTGGCGATTGGTTCCTTTTACCTTTGCCCCGCCTACGCATCACTTGAGTCCACACATCCCTTCCCAAGTTTTGCTCAACAGTAAACAACCACTATCTTATAGGTGGCTATTTCAATATGCCGAATGCTGGGTGGGTTGCCAACAAACCTGTCCTTGATGATCCATCTACCGTATATATCACGTTTCATGAGTCGATTATTACCAATGACCTATATCAGTTTGTTACTGAACCTACTAGGTGTGGCCTCAATAGTTTTTCCGTCTTAGATCTTATATCTTAGATTTTTTCGTCTCTTATCAGATGAACCATCACTCGTGCATGATAACTCTGGTATTTTTTGGATTAGTCACCATGACTGTATTGTGGCCCACGTTCAGATGAATACCCTTTTCTTGGGCGCATTATCGGCCAAGGAAGATATTGTAGTTGCGGCGAGTGCCGCCGGTGAATGAACGACTAGACAACTTGAGTGCCCATCGGAACAAAAAGCCCTTCATTCCAACTCGCGCATGCTTATATACATAAACAACACTGGCGCCACCAGCGGCAGTGATCGTGGAACTGAAACCAAACAGACCAACATACAACACATTCCATTCCTTAAAAACAGCTATATGGATTAGTGATTTAGTAGTTTAGTGTGTTAGCACATATGCAAAAAACACTATACGAAAATACAACCTGTACAATGAACGTAACTATTTAGTTCTACAAAATCACACAGTTAACGAAAGGAATCCACCGCACTGAATACGTCCGTTTCATTCACTTTAGCATAACTTCTTTTGCTACACCTAGTAGCCATAACGCTGTGGTGGTAGTCTCTTTCTTGGTGGTTGCACCCTGTGTTGTTGTGTGACTGCTCCTGGAGACTTGGCTGACTGCGTCGCAGCAGGCGACCCGTGCGCCTGCGTAGCCGAAGTAGCAGCAGCTGATGTCCTGGTAGTTATCTCTGGGGTGGGGCCCCCGCATGTAGGCAGAGATCCTATCCCCCTAGCTGTACCGTTTCCTCCCCACGTATAAAGGGCGGTAGAGGCTCGTGGCACCTTTGAGAACTTGAATGCATTCCACGTTTTGCCGTCAGCCAGGCGAAAAGAAGATGGTCCCTTCCTGCTGATCACTTCTCTTGGGTGGCTGAATTCCAGGTCCCCTTTAGATCTAGTTGTGGGCTTCTTCACTCTGACAAAGTCACCAACGTTAACTCTGGTTTCTCTTGCAGCCCTCCGAGCGTCCGTGTATCGTTTGCTGCTCTGTTGCTTTTGCTTTACCCGTTCACGTAAGCGCCGAGGTTCCGAGTTAGGGTCATCAAAGAAGGTTACCGACGGATGCCCGATGACATCCAACCGAGTTCTTGGCAGCTGTCCATGTAGTAGAAGAGCTGGAGCCCTTGTCGTTGTAGCATGTGGTGTGCATCGGTAAACGGCCAGATACTCTATTACCGCCTGGCGCAAAAGTCGCTGCTCATGAACCGCCACTTGAATGAGGATTTTTAATTCATCTGTTAAAGTGCTCCACTTGGCCATTTGCTTGTGGATAGTATACGGACGAATGTTTGACCTGGGTGCCGCGATCTTGAAGAAATACCTCCAACTCCCGAGATGCAAACTGTGGACCGTTATCGCAAATAACTTCTTCTGGGTAGCCTTCGCGCGTGAGCACAGCGACTAAGAAGCGTATTACTGTGCTGGTTGTGGTCTCGCTACAGAAATGCACTTCGGGCCATTTGGAATAATAATCTACAAGCGTGATTGCATATCTGCAATCGTAGGCACCCTCTCAAATGGGCCTACAATATCTATGCCGAGTTTGAGCCACGGCTGCGCTGGAAAGGGGACCAATTGCAAGGGTGTAGCTCGCACCTTCACGCTCTTGTCTGCTTCCTGGCATATGCTACACATCTAGATAGCTAGCTCGACTTGGCGGTCCATGCCCGGCCACGAATACTTTTCTCGCAGCCGCGCTTTTGTTCGCACCACTCCGGAATGCGACTCATGTACTGCAGCGATTACCTGCTGCGTGAGTGACGTGGGAACCACAAGCTGTTCGCCACGCAAGATAAGATTGTCTACCACAGAAAGTTCGTCACGTACTTTGAAGAATGGCTGAAGCTCGGCTGATAACAATTTGTGTGCAGGCCACGACGATTGTACATAGACTTTGCTTTGTTGGAGTGCACTATCTTGCGATTGGTACTGCTCAAACTGTTCTCTGGTAATGCAGGAAGGAATTTCGAGAACTGATACAACCTCGTCGAACAGCGTTTCTTCTTCCTGGAAAAAGGAGGCGGGCAGGCGTGAGAGTGCATCTGCCACTTGGTTTTGTGACTTCTTGCGGTACTCGACTGTATAGTTGTACCGTAGTAGGCGCTCTGTCCATCGCGCTACCCGCAAGGGGCGCCTTCCTGTTCCTTGGGTTGAAAGCAATGCCACCAAGATTTGATGATCAGTGAGCAACGCGAAGTGGCGTCCCCACAAGTACACATGCCACCGCTCGCACGCCCAAACACAGGCCAACGCTTCCCGTTCTCCTACCAAATATTTCCTCTGAGCTGGCGAAAGGACTCGAGACGCGAAAGCAACAGTGGGCAGTTTATGTCCGTCCACCTGCTGTAGGACCGCTCCAACTCCACATTATGACGCGTCCGTCGACACTAAGACTGGAACGGATTCATCGAACATTCTCAGTATAGAGCTAGATGCCAGTGCATCTTTGGTCTTTCTGAAACTAGCGTCTACCTCGTAACACTAAACGAATCGCTGCCCCTGTCTTAGCAGGACACGCATTGGTTCAACCATGTCAGCGAAATTGGGAAGAAACCTGGAATAATATTCGACCAATCCGAGAAATGATCGAAGGCCTGCTGGATCCGTAGGCGTTGGAGTGTCTCGGATGGAAGCAACCTTTTCCTTCAACGGCACAATACCGTTTGCGGTGATCCTGTGGCCCAAGAATGCAAGCTCCGGCGTATCAATGACGCATTTCGTGTTCAGTTTGAGTCCTGCCTCTTTTATGCACCTCAGCGTTGCCGTAGGATTCGCCATGTGCTCCTCTCTGCCCTTCCCAAACACAATGATGTCATCGATATAGAACAGGACGCCGCTGCAGCCCTGCAGAATTTTCGACATCATACTCTGAAAAGCAGATGGTGCCTACGCGAGACCAAAACACACGCGCTTAAAACGAAAGAGGCCGTCGTGTGTTATAAAAGCCGTTAAATCGCGGCTCTCGGGGTGAAGCATGACCTGATGGTACGCTGACGAAAGGTCAAGCTTGGAAAAGTGGGTTGCCCCCACTAGACTATGCAATAGCTCTTCTGTATGAGGGAGGGGAAAGCTATCTGCTATGATGGCTTTGTTTACCTGTCGAAGATCTACACAAAGGCGGATATCTCCATCTTTCTTTTCAACCACAACGATGGCGGACACCGACTCGGATGCCTCTATTCGCTCTATAACGTCTATTTTTTCCAAGCGGCGCAGTTCTTCCGAGACTCGTGGCTGCAGTGAGAGGGGAAGGCGCCTGAGTTTTGAAGCAACTGGCTGAACTGTTGACCGTGTTTTGACGCAATGAACAAAACCCTTTGCGATGCCAAGTCCTGGATTGAAAAGAGCGCCAAACTCTTCGACTAATTCTGAAGGAAGGTGAATGGACTCCTATGCCTCTGTCATGACTGCGGTGTGCTCCGTTCGAGCGCTAGTACGCACCGCTGTCGTAGGTACTGTAGTGACGACCCATCAATCTACAGACTGAGCGCCCTAATTGCATTAATACCCAAAAGCGAGGTGACTTGTTCAACGACATAAAAAAGAAGCTTTGTTGTGCAGTTATTGTACGTGACATCAGCAAAGAAGCAACCGCACACTAGAATGGGTTTCTTCGAATAGTTCAGTAGTCTAATTCGAGCAGCTGAAAGCTGCCAACCTGCAAAATGCTGCCTAAATAGGTCATGCGTCAAAATTGATACTGATGACCCTGAATCCACGAGGAAAGTCAACTTCGTTTCCCCAACTGCTACCGATACGTAGATTGGGAGACGAGTGGATGTCTTCACGGCAAGAATGCTCAATACTTCTTCTGTTATCGAACTTTCGTCATGTAGTTCACGAATAGCAGCGGCGTTTCTGTTGCAGACTGAGCGAAAATGACCCATAGTACCGCAACCATGACACCGCTTGTTTTTGGCGGGGCAGCGGATTGATTGATTGATATGTGGGGTTTAACGTCCCAAAACCACCATAGGATTATGAGAGACGCCGTAGTAGAGGGCTCCGGAAGTTTCGACCACCTGGGGTTCTTTAACGTGCACCCAAATCTGAGCACACGGGCCTACATTTCCGCCTCCATCGGAAATGCAGCGACCGCAGCCGGGATTCAAACCCGCGGCCTGCGGGTCAGCAGCCGAGTACCTTAGCCACTAGACCACCGTGGCGGGGCAACGGCGCAGGGGAATAAAGATGCGTTGTGCCGAGGTGAACCTTAGCGGAAACACTGGCCCTGTTGGCTGCGCGACCACTTCGAGGGGTCGCTGGCAGAAGATGCGGGCAGAGGGATGTTTTCGCCAGCATTTGTGCTCTGGACATCTACAGTAGCAAATTCTTTGCAATCATTGGTTGCCTGCTCAAACTGCGTCGCTATTAGCACAGCTCGAGCGAACGAAAGACAAGACCCTTCAAGCAGCAACCGCTCGCGCAAGTTCCGAGATAACACGCCCGCAACGAACTGGTAACGCAAGGAATCTTCCTGAGAAGGAAAAGAGCACGTAGCAGAAAGCTCACGTAACGCGGTAATGTACTCATTGATTGTTTCACCGACTTGCTGCACGCGCCTACCGAACCGGTGCCGTTCGACCACAACATTTGTTGTTGTGGTGAAGTGCGTATGCAGCGCTGTGACAGCGGTATCGTACGACGACGCTTCATGCTGTGTCTGAGAAGTGTACTTGACATTTCCCGAATCCGTATCAGAAGTTGGCTCACCGGACTTTGCGTAGGCCGAAGACTGAAGCGGTAGTGTGTGAAATATGCGCTGGCCTTCTAAGCCGAGGCTGTGGATTAGGAGAGCCTTGTGGCGGTCCGGTGCACAGTCTGGAACACCAGATGCGAGCAGAAAATTCTCAAAGATGCGGATCCATCATGGCCAGGCAACAGTAGGGCGGCCAGGCAGGCGTGGGCAGGAACGGGGGCGGTGGTGCCAGTCCGGAGACACTCGTGGTGCGGGAAACAGTCGGCGAAAATGACGAAAATCAGACCCCCCCCCCCCCTAAACGAGCACCCTTGTTGCCAAAGTAGTGGCGGCGTGTGCCGCCGGTGAATGAACGACTAGACAACTTGAGTGCCCATCGGAACAAAAAGCCCTTCATTCCAACTTGCGCATGCTTATATACACAAACAACACTGGCGCCACCAGCGGCAGTGATTGTGGAACCGAAACCAAACAGACCAATATACAACTCTTTTTCAATGAAGAAAATTATGGTTCGTTATCGAATGAGCTTGCCATTTTTCTGCAGGGATTCCATCATTTAGCACAGTCCGCAGATGGGAACACCCTGTGGGATACATTTTGCTTCACACTAAAGCAGATGATAGACAAACATGTTCCAAGCAAACAGTTGTCTGCCAAATAAACCTGTGATAAACCTGGGGTTACTCTGGAAATCAAGCGAATGATCAACGAGAGACATCATCTCCTGAATGCTTCAAGAAAACAGCACAACCCTGGTGCAATCATGGTGCTAAAGTCGCTTGGAAGTGATATCAAAAACAAAAAAAACAAAATTCCAAGGAAAAACATCTGACATTGAGCCCAAAGTTAAAAATAACTCGAAAAAAATGTGAAAGTGTTCAAAATTGAACAGCAAAGAATCGATTGGCATTCCGAGAATCAACTACGGCGGGGTACTTTTAATTGATTACACTCATAAAGCTTCCGCTTTCAATCGCTATTATCAGGCTTATTTTACGCACCCTTGTCACAGTGTTGTACCGTGTATTCCTGACAGCATCTTTCAACCTATGCCGGAACTGTTGGTAACACATGGTGGTCTACTTAAGTTGCTTTATATTATGAAGGCTTCTTTTGTACATGGCCCTGACCGTATACCATCTTACGTGTTGATCCATACTTTTACAGATAACTGCGTCTGATAGACTGCCCTTAATTGGTGTTATTCAGACTGAACAGGTTGTTACACGTTACTATGCACAGACAACATATCTCGCAGCCGCTTTACTGATGGCGGCAGAAACCATTCTCGAGTCTCGAACAAAGAGGACATCGCGGGTGAAGACGATTAAGGCACAGCTCAACATCTTGAACATAACCGACTTGAACATAGCAGACTGGAAATGAGAATCAGTATCTGAGTGCTCACTCCTCTATCACTCTTTCTCAATCTTTAAAACTCCACCACCCTTACCGCAGTGTAGGTGGGCATACCGGTGCTTCTAGACTGATTAACATCCCTGCCTATCTTTTCCCTCCTGTTTCTTCCGTCTTTCTTTCCTGATAATCGGCGGAAAGCCAAAATTGAAGTGCTTAAGCGCTTGATGGTGGTAGCATCTGGGCATTAGGCCAACTTATGCAAAATTGCTGCCATCTGCCGCCCAACGTGTACATGCTGCCATGTGAGAAGGTGGTCAATTTTAGAAGGTGGTCAGTTCTCTTAGATAAAAAATAGGGAAGTGAAAGGTGAGATTCTTCATGTATTTTGATCAATCCATAAAATATTTTGAATAGCATTTCTAATCTCAAGCTTTTCTTACGTCATACTCACAAATCCTACCCTAACTTGTCCTTAAGTACGGTGACACTGACACTGAAGTCATAGTTGCTAGTCACAAAACGAGCTGCGTGGTTTCGTACGATCTTGAGCATACTAGACAAAGCTTTTGTTTTTGGGTCCCACGCCAAACAGGCGTACTTTTAAGACAGGTCGGACATCCGAAAAGTCAAGTAGTTCTCTCGTTTCGGGAGGAGCTCACCGGAAGTTCTGTTTAACAAAGTTTAACCTACTGCAGGATCTCGCAGTGACATATTCAACGGGCTTAGTCTAGGTAAGAGTTGATGAAAATAGAACACCTGGGCATTCGCACTCAGTTACTCGCGTTAGCTGGACGGTATCTAATGTATATACAAACAGGTATGGGTAGTGTTTACGTGTGGAAAAGACGCACTGGCACTTTCTAGGGTTCAGACTCATACGTCACTTATCACACCAGTGCATAATACTCTCTAAATCGCGTTGCAAGTACTGATAATCAGATGTTGATCTAATTCCATGGTAAACCACACAATCATCTGCATGCAGACGTACTTTGCATGACACATTATGAGCAATATCGTTGATGCATACTAGGCTTAGCAAAGGTCCCAACACAGATCCCTGCGGAACTCATGATGGAACAACGACATGTTCAGATGAGGAATCATTAATTACGACACGTTGCATCCGGTCTTGTAGATAACACCTGATACAATCAAGTAATGCAGGAGTATTACGAAGCGATGAGAGTTTATGTAGCAGCAGTACAAGGGCACAGAATCAAACGCTTTCTGAGAGTACAGGAATGTGCAGTCCATCAGCGCCCCAAAATCAAATGACCAAAAAAAATCATGACTGAATTCTATAAGCTGATGAGCTGTGTTGAGCAAGAAAAACTAGACTAAAATCTATGCTGCGATTCTGTGAAAAAATGTTACTTTCTAGATGTTTTATTACGACGCCCTACACCACGTGCTTCATTGTTTTGCTACACATGGTCGTTAGAGAAATAGGCCTGTAGTAGGCAATATTTTTTGGGCCACCCTTATGAATCGGAATCACATACATGACTTTCCATTCACTAGGTAAAGAAGATGTACGCAGTGATTTCTCAGAGATTATAACAAGTTAGTATGTCAATACATCAAAGCAAGCCTTCCCCTAGGGAAAATTCTGATAGAAAAACTGATAGGCTATCAGGTTATTGACAGTTGTATCAGTCTATAGGTGTATCAGTCTGTGAGTATTAGTCTATGAGTGTATCAGTCTATCAGTGTACCAGTACTGGTGTACCAGCCTATAACTGTAGCATTCTACTCTGATAGGCCCACAAGCGAATCGGTGCTTAGCCAACTGGCAGGTGTACCGCTACATCAGAGCAAGCGGGACACAAATATGAACACATAAATAAAAAAAATATTTTATTTGATGTGCCATGCCTTTGTTAATCTTTTGATTTCATCAAGTCATTAATTTTATTTGCCAAAGCTTTATTGAGGAGCTTCTTCGTTTGCTCAACCTCTCCAATCAGAACAGTGTGCTTCAAAAAATGGTTGAAGAAATCTGCATGATCAAAAACAAACCAAGGTATGGGCACTTATTAAGCGACAATTATGTGCACTCTATATAGAGGAGTCAATATGACAAGGAAATAAGTAGGAGTGCTACCAGCATGCCTCTCTATTATTGTTTAAAATTAGTTTGTGGATTCTTGCATAAAGGTACCCAGCTCCAGTAGGCGAAAGCTAGACATGATGCTTTAGTAAGTATTTATAACACAAGTTAATTCCCTAGCGAAAATTCTGATAGAAAAACTGATAGGCTATCTGTTTATTGACAGCTGTACAGGTCTATAGGTGTACCAGTGTATAGGTGTACCAGTGTATAGGTGAACCAGTGTATAGGTGAACCAGTGTATAGGTGTACCAGTCTATACGTGCACCAGTATAAAGGTGCCCCAATCTGTTTAGTAGAAGCTAATAAGTGCATTGGTGCATGCTTAACCGACTGGTGGATTCGCCACTGCATTAGAGCGAGCTGGACGGACAATAAAAGTGAACACAAAAATCAGACAAATTTATTTTATTTTATGCCTCATGAACTAATTCTTGGACTACATGAGGTCGTTAATTATGTTTGCGAGCGCCTTGTCCAAATCTTCATCTTTCCGCTGCCTTCTCCAATTGGCAATCAGTTCTTCAAATAATGACTGAAGAAATCTGCATGATCAATAACGAAACGTAGTGTGGACACTTGTTTGGTGACAATTATGTCAAAACAGAGGAGTAAATATGACAAAGAAATAAATACGAGTGCTATCACTGCCTTTCTTTCAATTTTAATTATTTTGTTGGTTCTTGTATAAAAGCGCCCAACTCCAACACGCCAAAATACGAGGCTTGAAACCTTAGTAGTTACAACACAAGTTGGCTGTGGAACCTCGACTGATTATACTGATATGCACAAGCATGAAGCCAATCAATTTCATAAATTTTGGGCAAACTGGGAATTCTTACCTACCAGAAAGCACAGTGTACTTTTCGTTGTCCAAGGGAGGTTTCGCCTCGCCTTTATTGCGGTTGGAGACTGCACCAGTGACGGAGCACCCGACTAGGCCTGCCGTTGAAAAAAATGGCCACGGCCGCCTCACGCACAAACCGAGTTTCACTTTTTGTGCTAATTAGACGGCTATAAATGCCCTCAGATATGGCGATTCCTCTGCCCAGTTGCACCTATAAAACAAATTGAAGATAATGTGTACACAACAGTATGTCAATACACATTCCCTCATTTCTGCAGACACACTTATGACAAAGCTTACACGCAGAGTTTTACAATACCTCTCTATTAGTGGGCACATAATTGAAAATTTGCCCTGGCAACTGTTCACTGTTCTCCCTCACACTTGCGGAGACCACTCGGTGATCAAAACCTTCAGTGCTGCTCCTGGTCATAGTGGCGGTGCGTGGCAGCTGCACGGTGGGAGTATGTGGCGGCCGCATGGCCACGGTTTCTGGTGGCCGGATGACGGCGGTACATAGTGGTTCCACGGTAGCAGTGCACGGTAGTGCCAAAGGCGCAGCTTCTCTTGAAGATGTTGGCCTGTGGCTGCAGCACTCGCAAAGCACGAGCTTTTTTTTCTGTAATAAAAAAGCAGAGCATGCAGAAAAAGGAACTATATCGCATCCTTATTACAGTTGCATCCTGGGTCCAACTGAAAAGACTAGGGTGCACAACCTAGCAAGGCCAAATAACATGACAAATATTGCATGCAGAAGAGATACCATGTGAAAGCAGAATAATAGGCTGGGTGTTACGTTTCTAAGTCATGCTGTGATTATCAGGGACACCGTAATTGAGGGCTTCAGAAATTTTGACCATGTGTTCTTTAACGTACACCAAGCTGCGACAGTATGGAAAAGCATACTTACAAGTGATTAAAATGATGTGTGTGCACTGGGAAGTTTGAGATATAAGCTTAGGTTGCATTCTGTTTTACAGCAAAACTGTATGATCGATATAAGAAAACTGCAACATAGTGATGTATACAACTGTAGCAACAGTGCATTACAACAATTTATAAGGAAATAACCAAACCTGTTTCGAAAACTTTGTTGCAAAGAGCCTTTTCAAGTATTCTAATGTGCTCCAATAGCTTGGCATTTTCAGCCCTGAGCAAACTAACATCTTCTTTGAGACGTTCTGCCTACATCTTTTCTTTGCCAGCATCACCAAACAGGAGGTCTTGATTCCTTTTTTCGAAGTGCTTGTCAACAGCCTTCTTTTTCTGTTGAACAGTAGCTTGATGTCGTGTATCCTGCAAATGCATAGCCAACCCAATATGCAGTAAAACCTCGTTAATTCGAAGTCACTGGGACTGCGAGAAATCTTCGAATTAAGTGGGGTTTGGATGAACAGAACATACAATCAATGGGGTGCAAGGAACTTGCAATTCTTCAAAGCAATCAGGGCTGATTCTTTACTGTGGCGGCTAGCTTGTGGCTCCAAAGGTTATGTTTTCCTGCAATGCCTGGTCTTAAAGACGAAGGAACGGTGAGCTTCGTTGCTGCCACAAAAAAAAAAAAAAAAAAAACGCGGGAGTGGTAAACAAAAATGCATGCCTGCAGAAAACAATATGTGCTTCACTGCAATACAGAAAGGACAAGCGGGTAACAAGTCACCTAGTCCTCGCTGCGTCAGCACGTCATCGATCTGACTATTCACCAATTCTTCCTGGTAAAATAAAGAATTGAATGATGGCCAGTGTGTCGAAATTGGCAATATGTTTTGGCTGAAAAGCATGACCATTGAAGCTTTTGCGCTCGTTTTCGAAGTAGGCTTTGCAAGCAAGAACTCTGCCAGCAGTGCAAGTGCGCAAATTGCTGGAGCAACCGGCATTTGGAGGTTCGTATACATCGCGAATTCCGCCAAACTGCCCTTCATTAAATTTCTTTACAATCCCAGAAACAATGGGTAAATCATAACGCGCTGACGTTGCAAGAAACGAGCGACATACTGCCCACACGTCACTGCCACTTCTTTATTACAGTGAAACACGTTTTTTTTTTCTTTTCCCGCAGGCGCACGTTTTGGTTGACCACGAGACCGTTTTTTTTTTTTTTTTTTTTTCGCTGGAAGTAGCGATCGAGGCTGGAGTGCTGACTCCAGCTGCCACTCATTATTATCACTGCGTAGCATTGCCATTTGACTCTTGAAAGCAGTTGTTTCTACCTGTTTGCGGCGAAATCGGGAATTGGCACGTACATGGCACCCAAAGTTATCCCATTAACCGGACTGGTGCTGACCGCCGCTTCTAGTTGTCCGTTCAGACTTACATTGAAAAATACAGGATCACAGAAAGATTTGAGTTAAGGGGGATTTCGAAATAACTTAGTTCGAATTAATTTTCACAGCTTATGGTTTGTTTTTATGTAAAAACAAGGCGCAGGCATTGTCGTGCACCCCATCCACACTAGCCAATATTATCTAAACCAGTCAATTGTATGAAAAAAGTGGCGAAGCGGCACTCATACTTCGCTATAAGAATAACATAGGTAGCTATTCGACATATTGCAAGTTTATCACCACCTTCAAGAGTAAATATTACTGTACCGGTGCACGTGTGTATACATTAGAGCATCGCTGCTCCGTGTGCGACTCCGCAGGTCCATATCAAAGCTGGCTCTCGGTAATAATCACGCCGCTAAGTATCACATCGGCTGCATGTGGACGATTGAACCTACTTCTTCAAACGTTCAAACGACAGATCCTCCACTTCATCTGAACTGCAGCTTTCAGACGGGTCATTGTCTGGTCTCTGACGGATAGATGTTCGTTTTTCCATAGCTTTTCGAGCATCGTCCTCGGTTTCTAAAAAAAAAAAACGATCAGTGGATAACTTCAGGCTGACTGCTTCCCCTTTTTCTTTTTGAATGTGAAAAGGAAGAGGCACACTCACCGTAAAGCCTAATCACTTGAGCATGGTAGTGGCCGCAGTGCGTGTCATTTTCCCAGAACACTTTGTACCACTTACAATGATTGAAATCGCCTGTAATTTTCGGTTCTAGGTGCTTACAAGAAGCGATTGGAACAATCCGTTTTTGATTATCGTCACGGAAACGAACGAATGCGAACATATAGTCGGCGTGAACGTGTGCTACAAAGCAACACAGAACACACACACACACACACACAAAAACGTGCACAGCGATCACTATGACGATGGTGGTGTCCTCAGTGAGTATTTTCAACTTAATTGAAACAAACTCTATGATCAAAACAAAGTTAGTTTGAGTTAAAGTAACTGCATTTATTTTTTAAAATTTAACACACGCCATAAAATTTATTAATAATAATATAATTTTATGCTTTTATAATCGCAGTAAATATGAATGTAAAACAAGCAAGTAGTGTTGCCAGGTGTCGCTCACGTCGGCCCACACCGCTAATGCGTTGTTTTATCGACATCACGGCCTCATGGTAGTCTCGCCTTAGAACACCTGGTCTCGCTGCATGTTTTATACTAGTTGACGGCACCGCGCGCACCATCTTCAAGGCAAGGCAAGCAAGGTGTGAATGCGAAGCTTCTTTTAAGGGTTTACCCTACCTCTGTCAATGCATCTTGGACCCACCTCAATTATTCATCGTGGCCTCAGTTTGCGTGGACACCATGAAGCGCATTATTTGAAGTTAGCGTACAACTTGACGAAAGATGGATTCAAGTCAACCCCTGCCTCGATCAAAAAAGAGGAAGCGCTATTTGGAGCCTGGATCACATTATGTAGTACTGCGGACAACGAGCCTATATCAAAAAAAGGCCGAGGCGCAATGTGCCAGCGAGCCATGCTCTAGCAATAATGCTCCTCAAACTTCAGCTGGTAACGGGGGTTCTGGTGGAGCAACGCTCAACACACGAAGTCTCATTGATGTACATGGTGACAGCAATAAAAATACCGATCCCGATGACACCTATGGCTTCGAGGAAAGCTCTCTCCCAAGCGATTCCTACCAAACTACAAATTCGGCTTGTGACGATGCAGGCATGAGCGACTGCCATGTCGATAGCGACAAAGATCATGAGCAGGATGAAAATGAGTTTTGCCGCTTGTTTTCTGATGAGCGCTTGTCGAACTCGGACCTAAACGTCAGAGAAGCAATGATTATCCTGATGGCGTACAGTACATCTGCGGGACTGAACTGGACCAATATGGAAAAACTGGTGGGGATGATAAACCTTTTTTTGGGAAAGCAAATTCTGCTACCGTCCAAGCACCTGCTTAGAAAGACATGGAAATCGTGGATGGCTGGTACAGTCAAACGCCATTACTACTGTAAAGAATGTGGATCGATCGTACCCAATCCTAATGAGAGGGATTCGTGTGTCCACAGTGCACAGCCTTGAAACCCCCAGAAAATCACTTTGTCATGATTGATGCGAAAAAACAAATAGAGGTGCTCCTTTCTAGCAGCAGTGTTGCAAAAGGGCTTTTAGCTGCTCTACAAGAGAAGCAGTCACGTGCTCATGAGACAGACTTCACCGACATAACTGATGGCAAGTTGTACACAAACCAGATGAAGGAAGCGTCATGGTCCCATTTGACAGTGACTTTCAACGTTGACGAAGCAAGGGCATTCAAGTGTCAAGAGCAGCAAATCATCGTTGTGGCCCTTTCAGTTTGTTGTAAATGAACTCCCAGTAACACTGCGCTGGAGCAACATGCTACTTTGTGGCCTCTACTTTGGGAAGGGGCATACGAAAATGGCACCCTTTTTGGAGCTATTCATTGAAAACATCAGCAAAGTTGGGGCTATAAAGTGGGACTGCAATAGTCTCAAGTTATCATCCAAAGTCAGTGTTGTTTGCTGCTACGTCGATGCCCCTGCACGGGCTGCAGTACTCAACATGAAGCAATTCAATGGGTATTACGGCTGCAGCTTTAGTCACCACAAGGGCGTTTATATCTCTGGTGAGTATCACATCTGTTGAAGCAAGAGCTCAGTTTAGTGTGCCCAAGCAAAAGTTTTCCAAGTTTCCCACATGCATATATTTCAATGCATTCAGTGAGTTTTCGCCTTTTGCTAATTATGAACAACAGTGGTACCATTTAAGAAATCTACTAACGATCATTTTAGAACAGTAAGCATTCGAAACAAAGCATACTTTTAACTACGCTTGTAATTTTATGTTAGTATATAATTGTTTGATGAGAAATTGGACTAAACATAAATGTAAATATATATTTTTTGTTTGCTCACTATTGGGCAGCGCTTCCAACTTCTTGTACACCTTTGGCAAACAGTGTCATGTTACAACTTTCTTGAAAGGTGCATTTTTTGTTTTCTTTGTTTACAGGGTCACTGAAATATCAATTTTTGAAAGATGGCCACGAGCCAGAACCAAGGACGGATGCTACCTTTCGAAGGGACATGGAGGTATCCCTGGAGTCGGGTGAACCATTGCATGGCATCAAAAGGTTTTCACCACTCGCCCGGCTGCCAGGGTTTGATTTGGTGTAGTCTGTGTGCCCCGATTATATGCACAATGTGCTAGAAGGCGTGGCCAAGCAACTTGCCGACATACGGTTTGGCTCGCCGGGCTCTCCATCCTATATTGGACAGCCAGAAAATATACGCAAGTAGGACCACAGGCTCGCTAATGTAAAGCCACCGCGGTGTTTCACGAGACTACCACAAAGCATTAAAGAAAGAGGCTTGTGGAAGGCAAGTGAATGGAGGTGGTGGGCCCTTTTCTATGCTGACCCATGCCTGGATGGCATCTTGCCGCGCTCGTATCACAGTCACATGTGCCTGCTAGCATCATCACTCTACTTTCTTCTGAAGGATCAAATCAGCAGAGATGAAGTCAGGGCAGCGATGGACAGACTGTCCGATTTTGCTCTGAAGATGGAGCCTTTGTATGATGCAGGTGCCATGTCATTTAACGTGCACCAGCTACTCCACCTTCCGAAAAGTGTAGCAGAGCTGGGCCCACTGTGGTCCCACTCTGCATTTGTCTTTGAATCTGGCAATGGCGCCCTTCTGAAGCTAATTAGCGATGCTAATGGTGTGCCATCACTAATTTCTGAACACTTTGTGATGAAACTTCAGCTGAAGAGACTTGTGAACACCCTTGATCTTTCCACAGGGGTCAGAACAACCTGCCATCTCTTGATGACCACTTCACCTCCAAGAATTGTCGACACACGCCCCATGGGAAAGTGTGTAGTGTGTAACGCAGTGAAAGAGAGTGAAAGGAGTGCCTTTTTAGAAAAATTAGGCTATGTCCCGACACAACTGGTGAGATTCCAGCGCATCATGGTGCATGGCGAACATCTAGAAACAAGTGACTCTAGGTGCACGAAAGAACGAGAAACTGTTTTCACAAATGCAAAAATGGCATGTATTGCACACTGCTACATGTCTATGAACTGCAAGACTCTATGTGTGTACTCATGTGTGTGCAACTTGCGTCTGAACAATACAAGAACACTTCTCACATCAGTCTTTACACACAAACTGAAGAAAAAGTTCTTTTACCAGAAGATCTGGACAGAGTGTGCGTGCAGATGAAAGTTGGTCGTGCTTGCTATGTCGGTGATGTACCGAACTTGTTTGAACCAGATTGATTACCGGGGGTCAGTGACAAATGTAGTCAAACTTCAGTTTATCATGGTAGTACAATGAAGAGCTAACTTCTCATAACCTTTGCCAATACAGTCGTACCCTGCTATAACGAACGTCGCTTCAACAAAATTTTCGCTACAACGAAAAACTCACAGTTCCCCATCAGCAGCCCATAGGAGTCAATGCATAAATGTCGCCAAAATGAACACTTTTCTGCCGTCCCGCTTCAACAAAATTTCAGGATGCAATTCCAGGCTCAGATATTTATTTATATCTGATATTTATACAGGAAACTCAATCTTTAACATTTTGATGCATTTTAATAACCTGAAAATAGGTCGACAAAGTCTAAAACACGTGTTGGCACCACCAGAAACCACCGCTGTTCAGCAAGCATTGGCGTTTCCATTGCTCAATAGTGATGGCAATGAGACTGCCCTGCCAGGCCCTGCATTTGCCACTGGTTTGCTTTAGAGCTGCAGACAATCGGAAGCTGAAGCTCAGTCGCTCAGTTCATGGTTTCTTTCACGCAGCTACTGGGTGCAAACGCGGAGCGCTGCCTTTTCCGATTCCAAAGCCTATAATCTTTTTCGCGCTTCGCGAGTGTGGTACCTAATCAGAGCAGCTGTTCATTCATATTATCAGCCAAATCAGCTGGCCACGAGTGATGGACGATAAGAATGGCATAGAATAAGGGAAAAGTCACCGCTCCACGATACCCTGCCCATCTCGGCGTTGTCGGATACACTTTGATGGCGGACAGCTGCTTGTTTTAACGTGTCAATACAACTGTTTGGTACTTTCACGAAAGCAGTTGTAAGCGTTGTTTCAGCATGGTTTTCACCATGGCCTCGCTATGCATGACTGTGATACGTGTCGTGACACTGCTGGGAACGAATAGGAAGCAGCGGACACTTTTTTTAATTTCAAGAATAAACGTTCCTTTGTTTTGCTAGCTCAGATCAGCTACATTTTTTCAATTTTAGTACAACTGAATTCTCGCTTCAACGAAATGTTTTCTGCGTCCTATGAGTTTGGTTGTATCAGGGTTCAACTGTAATATTATCTTAAGAACTTTTTGTGTTGTTTGCAGCCAAATGCTTTAACATTTAATAGTACATGCTTTTTTATGTTCATAATGTTTTGTAGGATTATATCCAAGTATTAAACAGGTCAAAAACACTCCTTAGACATAATGAAAAGACATCCTGTGGATAACAGATGCTCCTATAAACCCCTCGGTCAAACCTTGCAGCGGTGTGCAGCAAGGGGAGTTTAGAAGTGACGTACAAAGTTGTGAATTACTCAAGTGCCCTCTTTTCATAGAGATGCCTCTGCTCGCTTTCTTTGAACTTTCAGACCCCTGCTGTATGTTATAAAACAACAGATAACATAAATCAGGAGGGGTGTTTCGATCAGACGTGCTTCTTGCCATAGGCTGCTGCCACATGCTGACACCACTCTGCATAATGTGCTAACGCTGTGTAGTGAGTCGCACTCATGCATATGAGAATTGCAACAGGTAAAAGTGATCACATGTGCTCTAGGTCATGATGTGTGCTTACTCAGCTATTTTTTATGTGCCATCCCTCCCTATGTAACTGCCAAGGCACGTTGGAATGAGAGAAGAGACCACTTAAAGTGTGCAGCAATCCCATGCAACTCAGGTCACTTTGAAATTTTTGTGGCAGTTGATAAGTGAGACAATGAACTCTGATATTAAGGTCGTTTAATGATTACTTGGAAAAGTGGTTCATTTCCCCTTAAAGGATTTCATCCAGTATGGCTTAATGGCACTGGCGTAGTGACTCGTCATTAAAGGCAAAGAAAGCATCATGTGGGGCAGTGAGGGATGGCTTGAGTTGTGAAAGTAAAAAACTGCAGCACCCAGACACTGGGGCTTTAGCCTTCATACAGTTTTAAAGAATTGTTGTGTCAGCATGCTCATTTCCCACTAGCACACAATTGTGCACTAATCATGAAGTTTGGTGTCTTGGCATGTTTACTGACCTTATAAGTTACAAATTAGAAAGTCATGTTTGTATATTGCTGTGTGATAAGTTTTATTTGTATTGCTGTGTGAGTTATGTTTTACACGATATATTTGTATGGCTGTGTGATAAGTTATAGTTTAATGTTCTTGAGACAAGTTAATTCATTGACTGTCAAAATAAACTTGGTATCTGGCACCTGTCTTGTACCCCTATTGTTTATTTGTACATGTAGAACAAGAAATGATCATCCAGCCTGAAACCTGCTTTGCATGACTAGGCCTCCTTGTGCTCATCTAGAGGAGGAGGAAACAAAAAAGGAGAAGGCAGGAAGGTTAACCAGAAACATTTATGGTTGGCTACCCTATATGGGTAGCCATTTGTTCTCTGCTGTCATTGACAAATCAGGCCAAACCGACGCAGTTTTCATAGATTTCAGTAAAGGCTTCGACAGAATTTCCCATTCAAAGTAAATTTTCAAGCTTAATTTACTGAGTCTTCCATCTACAATCGTAAACTGGATAAAATCTTACCTGCATTCCCGCGTTCAATTTGTAGATATAAATGGCTCTCATTCAGACTTCCTTCCTGTTAACTCCGGCGTCCCCCAGGGAAGTGTTCTGGGACCATTACTTTTCCTGATTTATATTAACGATGTAGTATCATGTGTTAAAGAAGGCGTTGAAATATGATTATTTGCAGATGACTGTTTGTTATCCAGCACAATTAATTTTTCTAATAATCAGCAAATTCTAAACGATAGCCTTGACGCAATAAATAATTGGTGCAACCTTTGGGACATGAAACTAAATACTGAGAAAACCGTATTTATGCGTATTACTAACAAAAAGCAACCATATGAACATCAGTACACAATCAATGGTCTTCCTATCTCGCGAACTGATAGCTTTAAATATCTTGGCGTTACAATTACTAGTAATCTAACATGGTCCTCCCACATTCTTTAAGTATGCGCCTCAGCACGACGAAAACTAGGCTTACTAAGACATAAAGTGAAAAATTCGCCTGCGAACATAAAGCTTCTTGCGTATAACACTATAGTACGACCATGCCTTGAATACGCATGCATAGCCTGGGATCCACATACTACAAAAGACATTTACGATCTCGAAAAAATCCAAAGATTAGTCGTCCGCTTCATTTACAACCGATACCGCCGTTATGACTCCCCGACAGAACTAATGCAGATAAATAATATCCCTACTTTGGAATCTCGATACAAAATGAATAGGCTAAAATTTCTTTTCCAATTATCACACGGGAATATCAGACTCGAAACATCGGCCTTCCTGACTCCGTTATCATCGCGTCCCACCAGGAATTACCATTCTGCAAAGTTCTCGCCTATCACAGCGCGCACTAACAATTTTAAGTATTCTTTTTTTCCCCGCACTATAACCGACTGGAATAACCTGCGGCATGAAATTCTTTCATCTGACAATGTGCTGAAATCTATTGATCAAATGTTTGACTTGTAAAATTTTGTATTATTATTTTACAGTGTTTTTAAAATATTTTGTATTGTCCTGTTTATTGTTTTTACCTCGCTAAAGATTGTATAATTGTTCTAACGGCTCTGTAACACCCCCACTCCTGCTTGGGCCCATTTGTGGCCTGCAGTATTGTATAAATAAATAAAATAATAAATAAATAAAAAATGAGGGATGAGGGGAAAATAGAACAACCAGAAATAGAGGAGAAAAGAGGAAAAATCAAGAAAAGAGAAGAGACGCAATGAATTCATATACTGCTTGACACCGCTATAGAGTATTAAACAGCATTGTATGCATCCTAAAACTACCAGTGGCACTCTGGATGATGCATCATACGGGCGTCATCAAGTTTTCAGTTTTCAACAGCAAAAAAACTGATAGACAGCATACGTAAAATGACCGATTAATTATATGTATATATATATATATATATACAAGGGATTATAGGAAGTATCACGCAGGCTCTGATAGTATAGAAAAAGGAGTAATTCACACACAACGAACGTTTCAGCACAGTTTAGTCCGACGTTTCGACCGTGGGACCGGCCTTCGTCTGGGAATCAGACGAAGGCCGGTCCCAGACGAAGGCCGGTCCCACGGTCGAAACGTCGGACTAAACTGTGCTGAAACGTTCGTTGTGTGTGAATTACTCCTTTTTCTATATATATATACATATATATATATATATGTGTGTGTGTGTGTGTGTGTGAGAGTGTGTGAGAGTGTGTGTGTGAGAGTGTGTGAGAGTGTGTGAGAGTGTGTGAGAGTGTGTGAGAGTGTGTGAGAGAGTGTGTGAGTGTGAGAGAGTGTGTGAGTGTGTGTGAGAGAGAGAGTGTGTGTGAGAGAGAGAGTGTGTGTGAGAGAGAGAGAGTGTGTGTGAGAGAGAGAGAGTGTGAGAGAGAGAGAGAGAGTGTGAGAGAGAGAGAGAGTGTGTGTGTGTGTGTGTGTGTGTGTGTGTGTGTGTGTGTGTGTGTGTGTGTGTGTGTGTGTGTGTGTGTGTGTGTGTGTGTGTGTGTGTGTGTGTGTGTGTGTGTGTGTGTGTGTGTGTGTGTGTGTGTGTGTGTGTGTGTGTGTGTGTGTGTGTGTGTGTGTGTGTGTGTGTGTGTGTGTGTGTGTGTGTGTGTGTGTGTGTGTGTGTGTGTGTGTGTGTGTGTGTGTGTGTGTGTGTGTGTGTGTGTGTGTGTGTGTGTGTGTGTGTGTGTGTGTGTGTGTGTGTGTGTGTGTGTGTGTGTGTGTGTGTGTGTGTGTGTGTGTGTGTGTGTGTGTGTGGCGCTACGATGAGTGGGCGACGTGGCCTGGCTTATACTCCATGTTTATTCCATGCTCACCTCTTCCTTCTCGGCTTCTACCAATCATCGCTTCATACGTCACACGATTTCCCCTCCCCCTCGAAAGAAGGCATGGATTACGAACAAGGAAAAGTACACAAAGGGAGGTTGAGAAGTCACAAATGTCAAAATGCACAATTGGCTTCATGGCCCCGTGGTGTTCCGTAAACTCGCACAACTTCAGGAAAGAGTGCAGCAGTCCGGTTAACGCAGGAGTTCCGGTGGGCGAGGCTGATGGTTGCGTCCTGGATAACACAAGAATGCTTTGGACGTGGAGATAGCGGAAATTGCAGCCGGCATTGTTGTAAAGAAAAAACGAGGTTCGAACACCTTGCAGAATGGACAGTTCAGATATCTTAGGCATCGAATTCTTTGTCGTGGCACAGGTCGTGCAGGCAGCTTGCGTGCGCGTTGATCGAGGTTGATTGGGCGCTGCCTGTGTTTCTGCCGAGTACCAGGGGTGCTTTTGTGGCTTTGGGAAATTTTTCTATGGCGATGTCGCAGATGGTTTGATGGAAAGCACATTCTTGATCTTTGGTGGAGAATGTATCCACCACGATGGGCCTTTTTGCAATGTTCTTCAAGCCTTAAGAGTGCACTTGATGAAGTTTTGTTCCGCCATTGACAATGCTGAAGTATGTGTTGACGTTGTAATTTCTTCGTTTCGTCAACTTGCTTGTGGTGTGACATTGATCGTGTTGCGCCAGGATTCTTAGCGAGTCCTCCGCAGGCTTCTACGACGCCACCCAATGCAACTGTTTCCGGCGCAAGATAATGTGGTGGGTTCGATGCACTTGAATCTTCTGTATTCATAAACCGTTCATAGTTGGTCGTTGCCTGAAGCGTACTTATGTCGTCAGAAGTCACACCTGCGGTTTTGTTTTCATTATATGCAGTGAGGTTGTATACTGGATTCACGTCGCTTCGATTTTATGATTGATGAACAATCGACGCTTCTGCAGAACACTTTTCTTCACAAGATGCTGATTGTGAATTTTTCTGTCTCTGTGGAACTGCTGAACTGAATACTTTGAACAAATGATATTCCTGTGACCATTCGTTGTCTGGGTTGGTTTCATGCGGATTTACTAACTCGTCATGCGTAAATGCTACGATCTTGTGAGGTGCTTCATCAGGTTTATCAGTAAAGTTGATGACAGGAGATGGAACTGCTGAGCTGAATACTTTGAACGAATGATGTTTCTGTGAACATTCGTTGTCTGGTTTGGTTTCATGTGGATTTACTAACTCGTCATGCGTAAATGCCGTCACGCGTCCGAAGCCGTGTGGGCCATGTGTGCGACACGAAGCATCAAGTGATTCGGGTTGTTCAGTAATACCTGAAGTATTATGGTGCCGTAAATACATTGGAAATGCCGATTTATTTGCCCGTGAAAAATCCAACCGTAAGTCCGGTCTTTTGGTAAAATGGTCTACATTCCTATCGGCATACGGTGGCATTACCTTCTCTGCTGCGACGTGCAAGTCCCTAGTTGGTGTTGTAATGAGTGAAGTGTATTTGGACCAGTCATACGATGGTACAATGGTGGAATATTTACTCTGAAGTCTTGTTTGGGAAATACGCTTACTGCGGGAAGACTTCGCGTAACTGTGATGGTTGAGTTGAAGAGACTTTAGCTGATGAAGTATGTACAGGTCTTCATCGTATTATTTGAAACGGGTGATCGTTTCTTCTTTGATCTTTTTCCAAGACTCATCGTTCTCGAAGATTTGGGTGAAGTAAAACTTGAATGCCTCACCTGAGATGTAGTCAGTGAAGTTGATGATCATCTCCCGTTCCGACCATCATGCAGCGGTGGCATGGAGCTCGAACAGGTTGAACCAGTCCTGTACGGGTCCGTCGTCCACTGATCCGGTGTACTTAGGGATGTCAAGGTCTTCTGATGCTGCTGTCATGATGCTTGGTGGTCTTGGTGGTCTGCGTTCGGTGACTGCGTCTCGCTGAGGTCTTCGATGATGATGGCCGGGCGATGAAGTGGTTGCGAGGTCTTCATCCTGTCGACTTGTGTGACGCTACGATGAATGGGCGACGTGCCTTGGTTCATACTCCATGTTTATTCCATGCTCACTTCTTCCTTCTCGGCTTCTACCAATTATCGCTTCATACGTCATATATATATATATATATATATATATATATATGTGTGTGTGTGTGTGTGTGTGTATGTATATATATATATCAGTCTCATAGAAAAGCTGGTAGCACTGTTAAGACTTTGTATCAGTCTGATACAAGACTGGTGCAACTGGTAAGTAACTGTACCAGACTGATACGAGTGTGTACCAGAACTGGTAAGACTTTATACCAGTCTGATACAACACTGGTACAACTGATAGGAAATTGTATCAGACTGATACAGACCTCCATCAGGGTTATCAGGATGCACATTAAAGGAAACGACCACTGCCCACAACATGAAATGAGATGACTGCGCGGATGTAAAGATTGTCCCTCGTAGCGACTGAAACCAACCTTATTTTCTCGAGAAGTAATTACATTTTTGTTTTTTTCCTTGTAAATTGCAAAAATAGCCTGTGGCGTCACCTGGTGGCCGAAGCTTCTAATATCTGAGTTGCCCTGTCACATGACCGTAAACTGATGCATGAGGTGAACAATTTTCCTGTTAGTAGTGCAATATTGTCTGCTTCTTTATAGTAAAAGATAATACTCTATAAAAATGTACTTATGTGCCTGCGTTAGCAATACGCATTATAGTGGCGCTGCCTTCACATGATGTGATCCAGTGCTCATCAGCGCGTCAACTTTTCTTTGTGCCCATTAAACCGTACACGCAGTTTCCAGGTTGCTAAGATTTTGAAGTGACGTGGTTTTTTACCTACACTTTCTCTCAGAAATGACGCGCAGTGACGCTTTCGCTGACTTGGCTCGTCGTATGTCGAGCAAGTGACGACGACGGGACAAGCCATCCACGAAACAGGTGCATCAACCTGGGGCACAGGCACCCGCAATGCGGCACAAACGCAGTTACAGGGAACCTGCATAAAACCATATCATCTCATTGTAACTGCTTTTAGGTATTAAGGTATTTTAGGTGTTTTCAGGAATAGTTGTAAAACTTCGACTAAACCTGGTTAAGCATAGTTACAGGAACTCCTGTGAAAGCAGAACATTGACAGCATGCCCATGTCGCTAGAAGTAATGTGTTTCTTAATATCAACTAAAAAAGACTCTGGCGCGGTGATCGTTCAGCGACCATGGCAATGATGGGTAGTTCAAGCATTTGTATAGTCTTTTTACTTGCAGATGACGAATCGTTCTTTTGGCTTCGTTGTTACAGTGTTTCAGTTTTGTTTTGAAGGAAACAGCAAACCTTGTTGAATTTCGTTACCCGATTTCAAATGGTAAGCCTAAATCACAGAACATTTGCAGATTCTTTTTTTGTAACAAGAAAGTTCGAAGTCACGCGGACACAAACGAAGCCGGAAGTACAAAAACGAGACTAATCTGTGTACTACCCATCATCTTATCAAAGAGCTATTGCATTTCTCCTTTTCTACTCTCTTATTCATTTATTACACTTTCGTTCATTCTCACCTTAACTACAACATTGAATCATGAGGCAACACATACAGCAGTCACCTGTCATGATTGCAGACCATTCAAAACCGGGCCATTCGTGTAAAAACGTTTTCATCACGTTCTGTTAACGCAAATCATTTATCGCACTCCTACAATAATCCAATAAATATAATCTCGCCCTTTTCGTTTTAAGGACTCTACAGAACGATATTCCGGTGTCCATAATACCAAGGGTATCCATCAATAATGCTAACAATACTAGATTTGCTGGAAACAATAATTTAATTTTACCCATCGTTCGCACAAATTACGGCAAGCAGTTGCTACATTTCTCAGCACTTGCTTTGGGGAATTCGCTACCGTCTACTCTAAAATCAATAAATGCTCCTAGGTTCTGATCTGAACTTTAAGATATTCTGCTTGATTTGCTGGATTCTTGTTCCTCACTGCTTTAGTTGTTCGCATTTGGAAGTTTTTGTCTATCTTCTCATCTTTCCTCATTCTTCTGTGATTTCCCTTATTGGTCTTTATATTTTCTTTGTTAGTTTGAGCTTTACTATGTTGCATTTTGAAATGTCTTCCGCTCTGTCCTTACTCTCATCGACTATGATACATTACTTGTTCGGTGCTTTTTGCCAACGCTGTTTAAAGTTATTTCTTACTTGATTAGAGTTAGTAAATATCATCATTCTTACTATTGGGCCCAGGAATTGTCAATTTACTTGTGTTATTGACTTTGTTATCATGTACAGGAGGTCCCAATTTAGTTCTTACTATGGGACCTCCTTCTGTATATACTAATCATGTATTCTCTCCTTTGTGTGACGTAAAAATTAAAATGATTCCGAATGCCATGCTCACTGAAGCGCCATGCGTTGCAGCTCCATAGACACTAGCACCAGAGTTTTCTCTAGTGTATATTTAAAAAACTCTATGGCTAGAAGGGCCACAGACATCGCTATCAATTTACAGCGTTGCTGGACAAAAAGGCACGTCGGTGTTCAGCGCCTTTCAAATTGATAAATACTGCTTATAAAATAACTAAGTGCTTCTGGGAACAAACTACTGCAGGTGCAAACACTGTGATGGGTAAGCTTTCGGTCGCGCCGAAAAAAAATGGGGTCGAAAAAATTTGTTATCGGTCCCTTCAAAGAACATCATGTAGTCAAAACTTCTGGATCCCTCGAAACACATATTCTCTCTGTAGGCATTGTTTCTTGTATACCCAGTATAGTCTCAATTCGTTTCAATTCACGTTTGCCAATGCGTGATTAATGTTACTTCTTGATTCTCCCAACGTATCTTTGACTTCAACACTTAACCTTAGAGTAACGTATAAAGTTAAAAGGCGACACTCCCATTGGCTCCTGCTCCTGATTTGGGGTCTAAGCACTCCAAGCAGTTGTCGGGAACTTTCGCAGCCTGAGAGATTAAAGACCACAGAAAAGGTTGTTTCAAAGACCATTTTGTAGCGACAAGGAATGAATATTATACAGTCTCCGAGACCTCTTCTACTGGTGTGCTGGTTTCTGTGGCCATACCCTAATTCTTTTTAACACGTCGTTTGCATGCATCAATGAGCTTCTTGTAAGCTGCAGCGCTAGAGCGGCAAGCACACGATGCCAGAGTGTGTCTATGCACACATTTTAATTAAAACATGAGAATCTTTAGAGGAGAGAAAACTTTTATGTTCAAGTTATAATCTTGGTAAGCACATGCCAACTTTGTCAACGTTTGATAAACGCAGGCACAACGAGAGGTTCATTGCACTGCGGGACGCTGAAATACAGCTGGGGTATCATGATTATAAATTGCACACAAGAAATAAACATATAGGCAACAATATAAAGAGAACAGGAGTAGAGTAAAACTTCAGTATATGCACACAACCACATATAGAGTGCACAATGCAACACGGCTATAGTTACTCCAACACTTAACTCCGGCATGCAAAAAAAGAAAAACAAAATTTGACTACATTTCGTTTGCCAACATTTCACTAATTTCATACTTTGCATTTTACAACGCTCTGTCGCGAAAAACAGTCAGTAGCAGTTGCCGCAGCAAAACGACGCAATTTTAGGTGTCCTGCAAGCAGTTAATGAGGCAGTAGTGTTTATTCAAGGTTACAACCTACCTTTAGCTAACAAACTTTTCTTAACAGTAAAAAATGAGGGCCCTCCTTCACGGAGGAAGCTGAAGGTATAGCGGTGCCCAGTACTTCCATGAAACAGATTAGACCGGTTTCTGTAAGAAGGAGTCCTCGTACGGAATGCTAACGTTAGCACGGCCACCACAAAACACCCCGTCCCAGCTTTTTTAATAACAGACACCTTTCCGCGACTGAAACGGTCACAGCAGAGTACTTCATTCGGAAGAAGCACCTTTCCGTGACTGTTTTACAGCTGTTTTCTTATGAAGGAATTTCCTACAAACGCCTTACGTTACATGTGAATGCAACCCTCCACTCCAAGAACAGTGTATACGTAGGTCTTCATGATAGCCAGAAAGTAAAACAGACACTATTGCTGACATATTTGATGTCATTTCAAGTCAATATTATATTTTGTGGGATGTACTTACCAGTGGTGGATCTAGAAAATGAGCAGTAGGGGCGATTGCCCTCTTAAAGCCGTTGCCGGTACCCCCCCCCCCCCCCCTCACTTTTCACTAGCGGAAATGCTGCGAGCCAGAATGTGTTGTTTTTATGCTGTGGTGGAGTTCTTGCGAATTTAGTAAGTAAATATCAAAACTCCTCTTTCTCCGTTTCTGTTCCATGCGAATTCCCAGGGAAAGACCAGCAAGGGTGAAGCCCTTGCTGATCTTCCCCTCGGGCTGACAGACCACAATATTTACTCAGACTTGCATGCAGTGAAATAATGCACAGTGCTTGAAAAAGACACCACGTAAAAATAAAGGCCTGATGTTTGCACCTGGAATATAGATCAACAATAGTGCAGTGCATCCCGGATGAAAGTAAACTAAAAATTCTTTATAAGGCAATTTGATATATTATTATCGTATGCATTGATAATATATTCACAGGTATTTTACCACTCACCATATGTGGATTGAATGCATGCAGTTTATACACATATTGCACTGTTCATGCGATATCGTAGGCTTATGGGAACACTCGAGCATGACAAATGTTCAAATGAATATTAATGCATTTGAAATAGTTTTGATTCCAATATAAATTAATGAAAATTATGTGCCCAAAATTACGTGCAACACATAGGTGCAGGTAATACCCTGCAAAAAGTAGTTTCACTGCTGTATAAAAGTGCTATGCCATGAAAAATTCTTTGCAGAAATAATTCGCACTGCTGCAAAGTCTTACTTTCATAGGTTAAATTGACATATTGCCCTCGAATCAATTTTTCTTTTTCAACTTTAAAAGATTGTTATGCTGGCTTATATGCTCCAAGTATAACAAATCTTAAAGTCTAACATATCTTACTACTTATCACTTGCATTCTGCAGAAAGTCGAATTATGCTAGCACTATTCAAAGTCAATTGCACTTCCTTTGAAAGAAAAAGGCCGACATTTGAACGCGCCTTGTTTCACTTGAAAATAATATTGTGCAAGTTGGTTGGATGACGATGAACATGGCCATTTTTTTTATAATATGTGAAATACACTATTCGAATTCGATTTAAAATTATTCCAGATAAATTACTATTCACTTTGAACTTAAAATTCACTACTCGCAGAAGCGTACTATGATGTGTGAATTTGTAAATAAAGTGTAACGAGGCTTGTTTTTCTGACCTGTATAGATGTTCAAGCTGGGACAACAAATATGCACATCTGTTTTGTTTACCCAGTACTTAACTGTGTATTCGATTCACTAACTTGTAATGTAATGAAACTGACCGCGTGCAATATTTTAAAAAAAAACATGGTCGTGCATGCTTTGCTTGAACTCTGTCTTGCGTTTCTTCAGCAGTTTAGTGGAAGCAGCTGCTGGTACTGGTCAGTAAACATTGCGATTCTGCTAGCTGGTCAAATGTTGTAGCATGTCACTGTGAAAAGCACATCTTCCTGTGGCATGCATTGCGCCAGATAACAGTGTCATTTCAAGTTTAGCACGCAGATTACAGTAAAGCAATAAAACGCCTCCTGTGGTAACATAGCCTGATATTTCTCAGCTGAGCTCATTGCATTCACTATGCTTCCTACAAAGAGTAAGACAGTCCATAGCCTTGATAGGAAGTGTGCATACATACTATTATACTTGCCAAATGAACATCCAGCCATTCTGAACATATACAGGTGGAAATTATTTTGCCGATCACACCATGTCTTATGGTTTACCTAAAAAGAAACACAACAAACAGAAAATATTAGGACACGTCGACTAGTGAAAGAAGGCAATCTTTGCCAAAACAAAATACTATTGCATCTACCTAGCAATAACAAATGAAACATATAAAGCGGCTCTAATGCATCCAAAGTGCAATCAAACTCCTCGAAGAATAAAAGACATGTATACCTAAACTGAAATAAAATTATCATTCAAAACAAAAAAGCTGATTGACTTCTCAGTGGATGCCACAAAAGGGCGACACTGAAGGGTGACCACGTTAAGCATGATTGCTAGACTGTCCTTTAGAGATCATAAATATGTAACTGCTAAAAGTACTTACAAAAAACTTTACTTTCTGTTTTTTCTGTAGCGATAAGTACAGTAAACCCTCGTAATATCGAAGTCAGCGGGACAGCAAAAAAATTCCATATAAGCAGTGATTCAATATACGCAACTGCCTGATAAAAGATAAGCAAGTACAGCCAAATTAGCTATGACAACTTCCCAGAAGTGGTATCACGTGAAACATATCATTATTCACACACATAAAAGTCATTCAGCTATCTTTGTCGGGTGCTTTGGCTGGGCGCGAGGATTGCCTGCTTGAGTTTGTTGAGGCAAACTATGAAGTCATGGTCGCCGCTCGAGCCCTACACTCTATTTCGTTAGAGACGGAGGCTCTTTTGCCTTTGTGCCATTGTTGGTATTTCACGGAGCTGTTAGTCTAGCGGCTCATCTTCCTCATCAGGGCCTCTAAGCAAGTTGTCTATTTCGGCCGGCTAGTCGACTGAGGCTTTGCTGCCTTTCCCAGTATAAGCAAAGAAAGTTTGTCCTCCCCTATCTTGTTAGCACCCAACAGCACTGTAATGCGTTCTTTGCTTTGTTTAAATCCTGATAAAGTTTCGCCCTGTGTAGAGTGCACGCGCTTTTGAAATAGTTTGTAAAAGAATGCGGACTCGTCCAAGTTGTAAATGTCTCTTTCTGCATACTGCTGAAGTAGGGCGCTCAGCCGACGCTTGCGTCATCTATCCACGACATCGTGGTCCACGGCTGCACCTTCACTAATGATCAATTTTAAGACACATCGTGCTGTCTTTTGAAATGTTCAAGCTAGCCGTTGCTGCACTTTAAATCTTGCTTGCCCATTCAGGTGTCTAGGGCTTTGGATTCTGCAGTCTATACAGACCCATTTATCGGAAGGTTTGCACTTCTAATGCTTTTCAACTATTCGAGAAGCACTCTTTCCACTTCAGAATACATAGAATTATAGTTACGCTTTCATTTCCTGAGAAATTAAAATAGTTGATATTGTTGCGGTGGTATTTCGAATTGTCTTGCGATTTCAGACCTTTGCAGGCCTTTTTTTTTTCACCTGACGTATCAGTTGAACTTTCTGCTCCAATGTCAGACACTTCCGAAACGGATACCGGCGGTGCCAGTTTCACTAGACCTAATTGCTCAATGTGTTTGCTCAAAAACAGGAAGCTTGATTCAGCCAAACTTTGTCTTACTATACAATCAATGTTTCGAACATTTTAGAGCATAACGCCTGCCAGTTGGTGCTGTTAAGCTATACAAACCCCACCTTCTGAGGATTCAGAAAATCCAGGCTCAAGAATGAATCTGCGGCTGAGGAGGCTTCATTTTTTTATAATAGAGACACGATTCAACTTTTCACAAAACGATTTGGAAAATTATTTCAGTACTCACTAGACATGCAAGGTGTCAGGAGCTTTTCCCACTCTGTGTCTCAGTACTAAACTACGTGAAATGTAATGTAACTATGTGAAACGAACTAAATTATTTAAATGTTGAAATGTGATCAACAGCACTTCTTCAAGTGGCAACTAACCATAATTTGTATATAATGTTCATAAAAATTTCTTTGGTCATAGTGTCTGTTGCATTTATTTCATTCCGTCTTACAAAAAAAATGAGCTCCTCAAAAAAATTCCCCTTCATTTGTTGTTTTCTATAAATTACTTGAAGCAGCACAAAAAAACAAGAATGAGGGCAATAAAGCAACACACCCAACAGGACTAGTGCTAAACTGACAACTTAATCGTTACTGAAAATTGATCCCTTATGTCTACGTCAGAACAACCCCTTATCACAAAAATTTCCAACATTATTCAAAGATAGAAGGCATAGGTGTTTTACTATCGGGTGATTTGGAACAAAACATCTATTATAATCATGCGGTACTGACAAATTTATCTTCAGATTTAGCAAGATATTGGGCTTCAAAGATTCCTTATCAGTTTTTTCCAATTTCAAGGGTCACATGTCCCAAATTCTCAATATGTTTGTGAAAGACACTTTAGTGTAGGGCTGCAGAAATTTGAATCACCTGAAATCCCTTTTAGTCGGCCCCTAAATCTAAGCAAATGAGCCTTCAGCATAATCGCCTTCATTTAAAATACAGCTTCCATGGCTGGGATTGGATCTCACGACCTGTAGGTCAGCAGCATAGCGCCATAACCACTAGACCACTGTGGTCGATCAAGACACAGAGACTGATTGCATCATCAGCACATCTCACCTATGAAGAAATTCCAGTGTTGTCCAGACAGAGTCTGCATAAGCTAAGTTGAAAATTTAGTACCTAATAAGTAAAAGACAGGCAGCCTCTGAAAAGTCCACAGCCTCGATGAAAAGATGCTGCTGGCAGGCCACAAAGTATTCCTTCTTTAAAATGCTTCCTGTGAAAAGATGGCAAACAAGCCAACGGATTGAAATCACTTCATTATTAATATAATCAATGCAGCCTGAAACGTATAGCTGCTTTATCAAAAAGGTTCCCACTACATTTACTGCATCCAAAGCACCTGATCACAACATATGATTGGGTTTCAAGCCAAGTGCAATTTTGTCATATGGCTGAATAGAACTTGTGTCACTGCAGATGGCTTACAGTTCCCAACAGAGAACTGAATGTTTGCACAATATACTAACATGATAGAGGCCCCTGACAATAAAACAAGGTGATATTGAGTACAGTTAACTCTCAGTAAACATAAATTAAAACACTTCACTAAAAGGTCTTCCCACTTAACTATATAACTGCCTATTTAACTTCCAAAAATTGTACAAAAATCATTAATATTTTACGATATACATCAATATGTCTATGCAATTATGATTTTTAAATTATTATCACGCTGATTTCCGGAATTCGCACAAAAATTTAAGAAAAAAAAAACTGCTGTTGAGGGCGGCTTTCACTCAATCAATGACCTGGTAATGGGTCACAACATACTGAAACCTGAAGCATTTTCCTTATGCAATACATGGTAACACGCTGAAAAGTGCCAAGATGTTTATTGCGCAAGTGGTCGGTTATCAGCGTTCACGCAATGCCACACATGTGCACTGCTCACGACATCACCGTCACTGCTGCTCTTGTCGTCATCAGAAGCAATATGCCGGGTAAACGCAACGTTCGAGTCACTGTCGGCAACAAGTGTCATGTTGCCACTAATGCTGCCACTGGCATTCTTCTTGCAAAACAGCACTATGAAATGACTGTTGCCGAGATTAAAACACGCACGAAAGACACTAAACGTGGTTTTTGAAAGAGAACAACTGCTGTCTAGAGCTGAAAACTGCAAGAAAAGTAATTGACATCTGTGACGTGTCTTCGGCAGCGGTACAAAATAGCGTGACGAGTACAGTTCGGGGTCGGTGGCTTAAAGGGGCCCTGAAACACTTTTTGAACATGGTCTCAAAACGCTGCTGATTCTTGACAACACGCGGGCTAAGTAATATAGCTTGGCACATGGCATGCAATTCACAATAAATTATCAAATTTAGCTAAACATTGCTCTCTCTTCTCAGCGAATGATGGAGCAAGCTCAAAAAGCACTCGTAGAAGGCCTTCTACCAGACATTGGGTGATTTGAACATGGCGCGCTCGGTCGATACAGGGATTGCCGCGGGAGGCTGTGACTTGACCACGTGTGCACACGCGATCCCACCGAAAAAGCTGCGGTTAAAAAAATTTCTCAATATCACGAGGCGTGAGTGACGTATTTTTATTGACCACGCCACCCCCCACCCCCACCTCCCTGCTTAGCTTCCAGCGCTTTTGTCGGGACGAGAGAAGACAGAATGCAATTTCAGAGTGCGTCAAATTTTTGTTATTCCGCTCGCACAAGAAGGATTCTTGAAGTTTTCGCGGCATTGAATTCATGAAAGAATAAAATCTTTTCATGAATCCATATCATGGTTACTTCGAAAAAGTGTTTCAAGGCCCCTTTAAGTGTGACTTAAAAGAGAACCAAATATACTGATTACATCAACTAATTGGTGAGGGTTTTTGGCTCTTAAATTCCAAAAATGCTGCTAAGCAGAATACAGACTGCCTCCCTCAGCAGCAATGAAACTGATTTTAATAAGTCAGAGCTGTAACTGTGCGACAACCACGTTTGAAAAGATGACGAAGGGCTAATGCAATATGCAGGAGATTCCTTTGCATTACCGCAGCTAAGCCTGCAACACTATACTTGTTGGAAAACAGTGATCAAGTCTTCCTGCAGTAATAGCAGCTGTTTTCGTGTGAGTGCAGTATGCTGCACAAGAGATTCAAAAATCTCTTTCATTACTCACTAATGAACACTGAACATGTTGTGTTTAGAGAGCTGATTTAGGTAGGTTCTTGCATGACTTTAGAGGTTTATGTGAAAAGCACCTCTACTTTTTGATAACTTGCAATCAAAGGCTCTACAGTGACAGACGCACACCACAGATTTAGTTTAGATAACTGTCATTTGCATAGCTGCATAGAAACAACTTTTGGCAGAAATAGTGTCAAAAGTCACATCTTTAAATAAGCAGTCAATTGGACATGTGGTTTGCTGCAGATGGGTGCTACACAGTAGGTAAGTGCACACAAATTGCTCCACCTTCTCCTCATGATGACAACTTGCAGCAGACAATGTGCTACGTAGTCATTTCAACCAATCTTCTCACTTAGGCTAGCCAAGGTGATGTAATGAATGTCAAGGCTGCTTGTGGTTATCACTAACAGGGTTTTCCACCCTCAGAGCACATTAAAAGCTGTACTCACAAGTTAATAAAGATAAAAAGAAAGAGTACCTGTTCAATACACAAGAGAAAAACATTCCTTAAGCACAGCCAGCAGAAACCCTAACGAAAGGAAAGAAACTTTTGTACGTGGTTAGAAAAAGGAGCACATTATAATCTTTTCTGACATGACAATCATTCCTGCCCTCCTTACTATAAAGGGAGCAGATGTGGTGATAACATGCGAGGCAAATTCAATGCAAGTTAGGCTACATAATCATTCAGACATATATAGCAATGCAACGAAAGCTCATATTTGAACATACCAAGTGCAATGATAGTAGGGGTGTGTGGCAGTTCAGAGAGTTTTTCTGCGATGCTGATTCCTTCCTGGAAAATAACGAGGAATACACTTGACCAATGTTAGGAGCACGTTTCCTCAAAAACGCATCTCAACATTTTGGACATTCCACTTGAGCAGACATAAAGGCGAAGCTGCTTATGCCCGTCTTATATATTTGATCTTGCTGTGAAACTACCGGCATTATGAACAGGCAAACTTACCACGAAATCAGCGCAAATTCCACTATTCGCTGCTACGTCTCACGTCATATAAGTGAGGTGTAGTCGTACGCTGATATACCTGTGGGCTCATACTCCCCCCCCCCCCTTTTCGAATGAGCCAACAGTACAAAAACGTCCAATCCACCCCTCAGCGCGCTGCGATTTATTGGTTATTACGAACCAGTCATCGCGTTAGGGACGGTCGGCTAAGTTGAGTGGAGTTTTCAAACCAGAGGCATCTTAATTATTTCATTTGTTTGTCATTCCACTGAGTGCAGAAGTGCAACCTATCATGACTGGAGACTGGCAGTGTAACCATCGGCTGAGCTCTCTCAAGCGGTGCTCGTTGAGACGAAAACGTTGTGTGCGTCCCACAAGAGCGCCGGAACACTCCCACGTGCACTGCAAAGAACGCGTACCGGAGTCCATGTGACACGCAGTCCGGGTCGCGCACGAACACTGGGACAGGCAGTATAGGCGTTTCAAGAGAAGCCCGTGCACGGACAGAGGGGGATAAAAAGCGCGTCGCATGTTTTATATGCAAGGAAGCTGCCGCGTAGCGTTCACTGCATCAAACGCTTGACAGTCGCAGCGGCACCATCACAGTCACGAGTTGAACTCGGGCCTTCTCAGAATCAACGACTTTGTATCCGAGTTCACTCATCCATGAGTTCGATTGACAGAAGCCCGCGGCGAGTATCGAATCCGCCCACCACTTTTGCTTTTGCCAAGGAGCAGTGCTCACGCTGCAACGCCAGCGAGCGCATGGTTCATCTGCCAGCTTTACTGCACAGACTATGCGCACACGCACGCAGAAGTTAAGGAAGCCACGTCGCTACTATAAGGGAGGTATGGAATAGCGGACCGCGAGCCCTTGCGGTGCGGTAGCTCCCACTGCACATGCGTTGTAACGCGAGCCGCTGCTCGCGTTCGCGGCCCGCCCGCAAAAAATCCGAAATAGCACGTGGCGACCGTGGCCCGTGAATTGCTGTCTCTAGCTTCCGTTCATTCGGGTTTGCGGTCGGGGTGAAAGTTTCCTCAGGAAGAGCAAACGCTATTCTGAAACTCATATGGCGCCCGCAACTAAACCAACGCCCGCAGCACCCGCAAACGTTATTTTAAACCTCCCTATGATCTCATACCTCCTTTAACCGCGCTCACGACGTATCCAATCAAAGCCGCGTTGCCGACAAGATGCGAGCACCGCTGGTGACCCCTTCTCCTTACATTTATCCGTAATACTTGATGGAACCGAAAGAATCAGCACGAGAGCGTTGCGTGAGCAACCTTGCTGCCTTCGAGAGTGAAAATTTCCATGCTGCAGGTGGAGCGAAAGAACCTGTGCGAAAGAGGACATACGCCCAAAAACACGCCTGTGGGAGGCACGTGTTGAGTTGGCAAAAATACAGCACGACAATGACGCTAACGTCGCTGCACTGCTGAACTGCTGAGTGAGTAGTGGCGCTGACGTGCTCGCACGCGGTGTTTCTTTGATAACCACCGCAAATGGCTTCACGCGCATTCGTGAAGCCATTTCTAGCAACACGGCTATCACGCGCTGCGCACCGTCCTGCACAGCTACCCCAAACGAGGTTGGAGCAAACTCGGCTGCCGGAAAAGCTCGGGCCATGCTGCATTGCACCCTAGGCCAGAAAAATCGGCGCACGCGTTCTGGGACGAGAAGCAGATTCATGGTGATCCTTTCCGTTCCCCGATTGACTAATCACGGCGAGTTTCAACAGCTATGCCGTTCAGTATATTCAATAAAGAAAAGAGGGGGGGGACACGCAGACAGGTGAACATTAACATCATTTTATGCACCAGTATTCGCCTGTGATCAGATGTTATTCCGCAACCGAAGAAAATTAAAGGGTGAGGAGGGATTGTCTATCTTGGTGAGAAACGGGATGGAAAAGTTTAAGGGCAAACAAATATCATCGTCGACACAACACTAACCATCGCGCGACCACACATTGCAATACGTGGATGCTATAGCAGAAACTTACTGATAAAGAAAACAAAGAGGACGCTAAATAAAGCAAAAATGAAAATACAATTTATCCCCGAAAGGTGCCAGCACTTACTCGCTCTGCATGGAAGAATACGGAGTCTTTCAAAAAGAAATACAGTGCTGTAAACAAATATCAACAACCACTTGCTATTAGCCTATTGGTCCTCTAAGTATTGAACCTTTTCTGAACGTCTCAGTGTGGTTCATGGTGCACACCACAATAGCGGCCGCAAGTGCAGACGAGGAGCTTCACACACACACACACACACACACACACACACACACACACACACACACACACACACACACACACACAAAAAGGTCATTACAGTCGGAGAACGTTTTGGTACAAGGCAGTGGTCGGATCAGAAAGTGTTGTCAGGTCGGAGATGACGCCACCCACTACGTAATATTACACCTTTAATTGTCTACTCGAAAGCATCACACACAAAAACTCGAGGGAATATGACACATAACTTAGGAGACGAAAAAAAAACACACAAGGCGTTTTACACCAGAAATTTTCACAACGGGGTTGCGTGAAACTGATTATTGATACAAACAAACAAGCAAAAAACGCAAACACTACCTACCGTAACAACTGCTACTTTTTATTTTTGGTATGCATCACCGCACGACAAGTTTTTTTATTGCAGCAGAGTTGACTTGTGTTGCCCTTTCTTAACAAAATGGCTAAAAAAAATCTGTTGTGGTTTTCTACGGCATATGCACGCAGAAATATTTTTTTCAATGCTCACACATTTCAAGGCCAAACGTAGCTAGAAACAGGTGGAATTTGGCAGCAGACCACTCAACACATTAGAAAGCTGCTAAGATTGAATTGGCAACCTGAATTATTTTATACCAAACAGAAAGAAAAGGCACCTATTTGACGCAGCATGTTGTGTTTATGACCTTTCAATCACTGCAAGGGTCCTCATCACTTCCACCGGTTCACCAGGGCTTTAGTAAATATTTCGTGATTAGGTGCACTGCCAGCGAAGCATACACGTGTAACACGCGAAAATATAGGTCGAGGCATTTATGCACATGTAACAATGGACAGTATAATTGGCGTGCGCACGAGGGGCTTAAAGTAAGCCCCATACATAGACGTATAATGGGGAAGGGGGAGGGGGCACTGCGACAAACCTCCCTCCTTCCCCGAAAGAGAAGCCTGCGCAGACCTATAGATATAGCAACACGTACTTTTCCCTCAAGAAACACGTGTTCACGTCACTTAACGCATAGCGCCAGCTTGAACTTATAAACCCTGACCATTCTCAGCACAACACAAATACACAACGATGAGCCCACGCAACACGTTCAGCTCAAACGTTAACAACCACCAACATGAAACGTTAAACCCTCAACGGGTGACAATGTACGGTTTCGAATGGTTGTTGTCCAAAAGATAAACCTCCTAGTGCCACTCTGGTCATAGCTGTAAACCGTTTGGCAACAGGAACCTTATTTCACGCCATTGTACCACGGGCGTTATGCTTTTAATAAACATTATAAGCTTTGCTGATCTGTTGCTAACTGACCGGGAGTGCTGCGCCTTACTTAGATCGCATATACGTTTCGCGTGCCTGTTTTGTGGAATATCAATAGGAAAAGCTAAAGTGAAGCACACGTACCTGCGGTAAAATTCCCAGCGAGTCTTGTCCTGAAGATCGTTAAACGTCGTCGCAGTCTCTTGCTTGAACAATGTGTCGACGAAAACCAACACTCGAACGGATCGGGCCGTGCGCCGAGGGGAGTCCGCACACGACCGAGACGAAAGGCGGGAAATGTTGATCACGTGACTAACTCCGCCACGACGCCCGCGCCAAACCTCCCGGATCCAGCGCCAATCCAGCGCCAGCGCCCGGTTGTTGAAGCGCTTGAAGTGGGTGTGCGCTGCCGCAAACGCGCGTTTTGCGCAAGCGGGGGATACGGTTCGGGGCAGAGCGTGTACTGCGGCGCGGTGACGGCGTTATCTCTGCGACAACCTTTGTACCTTGACAGCGTCATGCCGTAAGCTTGGTAGGCGTCGTTATTACGTCGCGCAAACGGCAACCGCTCCCTTCGTCAACAACTGCTTTAAATACTCATTTTTTCGCAGGGTCTCAAATGCATGGAATCAACTGTCCAACAATGTGGTGTTGCAGCCATCTCTGAGTTTATTCATCTCCCATATTGTGCAACTAGCTTACTTTACTTTTCGTTGTGTTGATAAATGTATTTAAGGTGTTGCTTCAATTTTATATATATTTGCATAGATTTGGTACCACACGTAGCTCGTTTTTTATTGTTTTGTTCGCCCTACTATTTGTATCAAATATTTGTATTCCATCCAACGAAAATTCCTTAATGGGGTTGCAGTACTTTTAAATAAATAAATAGGTAAATATTAATCACTCGAGCTTACTCAACACCTCCAGGAACAAGTGCGACGAAAAAGGAGTGCAGATCTCACAATTTTTGAAACAGTGTTTAATTGCAATTACGTGTTTTGAAATACTAAAGACCGGCAAACGTCAGTGCAGTACGTGCTTCCGATTTCGCTACTTGCGATACGCGAGACCGTGAGGCGCGAATTCCCGCGACAGAACTGCAGTCAACAGAATGCCAGGCGTTTGCGTTGTTTATCACACTGAACTTATTTTATTGTCACGGGTCTTTGAGATTGATTTCGCATAGCAATGCGTGCATCTGTCGCCAACACACTGCAGATCGTTTCTCACTCTTCATATACGCATCCAACTGTTTAACTTTTACTATTTATTCATTTTCATTGATTCCATTATTTTTGCGGTACAAGATCGGTATATAGTCGAACTGCCTTTTTTTAAAGCGTAGTGACGTTATATTCGCACAACATCGAAGCTGGCCGCGGCGGCGAGACTGAATTTTGTCTCGATAGAGGAGCTTTTGTAGTGTGCAATGTCAGTGTGCGTGGCAGAACCCCAGATGGACTAAATTTACGAAGCCGTCCACTAAGGCGTGAATCATAGTCATACTGTGGTCCCATGGACAGCCTTCCTGATTCTGTCGAAACTTACACGCGCAGGTTTTTGGCTCAAAACAATGATTTGGAAGTTAGTTTTGCAAAAAAAATATTGTTGATCGAAATAAAATGTATACAAATTGTGCCCACATAAGCAAACAACAATAAATACTTTATTCCAAGTTCTCAAATTTTGAACTTGGAGAGTGCCTGACCAAATAGGATACAGTTCTTAATCACGATAACTATTCCCATGAAAGAAAAAGTGAAAATCTGTATTTATTTTGTTTTCCTTTGCTTTCAAACGAGATAATCAGTAAAATACAGTAAACTTTCAAAAGTACTATATTCATAAGATATAAGCCCGTACAACAAGCTTTTAACCGTTAATAAATGAGTAACAACAGCGAGAGCAAGATGTTCATTCAACTTTGAAGTTCAGCCTAGCGGCAGCGCAGAAAAGGGTTGGTTGTAGGTGTTCTCTTGGCATAGCATTCTTACGGTGTAATGAAACCACTTTCACAAAGTTGTAATATACACTTATTCTATCTCTGGCAATACTGTGATATTCTTTTGAGTATTCCTTGTGCACAAATATTTGCACGTGTCTACTTCGCTGCAAATAATACACGCAGACAGTCTGGCAGTATGTCAGGACGATAGCTAAATATTATTTACTTCGCTGCTCTCGAGCGTGACATATTAAGTTAAATTGGTTGTATTGTGTCGCGCTCCGTATGCGCATCATCTGCGTTCTACCCGCGATCCAAACTGTGCGATTAGGGAGGATATCAATTTGGTCTTTATATGGAACATGACGGCGATGCTGGTGGCAAGAACACGTCAAGCGTGGTCATATAATTGCTATTGCAACAACAGTAGTCTCTAGTGGTCTTTCGTTGGAAGATACCTTAACAGTGCAACCTACCTAACCACATTTAAAAATTACCCACTAGAACCAATATCTCCATGTTTGAATATACAGCATATGTCCATTGCGCTTTACGGCTGTTTACGACGTGTTTTCATAAAATGACAGTTGTCCGTGAGTATTACACCCGTATATGCCATGCGTTTGAAGGACAGCTTTTACAGTTGGGCTCAGCACTTTTCTTTTAATGCGCTCGCTGGAGCTTCAAGCAATTTGCGAATGGTACAGATAACGATACTGAGCATAGCTGCACTTTTCACAAAACCTCGCTCATTGATTTATATGTGGGGTTTAACGTCCCAAAACCTTGATATGATTGTGAGAGATGCCGTAGTTGCAGGCTCCGAAAATTTCGACCACCTGGGATTTTTTAATGTGCACCCAAATCTCAGCAGAAGGGCCTACAGCATTTCCGCCTCCATCAAAAATGGAGCTGGCGCAGCCGGGATTCAATCCGGCGACTTGCAAGTCAGCAGCTGAGTGCCTTAGCTATTACACCACCACGACGGGATAATCTAGCTCATGAAGTGAATTTAAATACATGTATTTCGGCAGAAATAAAACCTAGCAACGTGAGCGGTGACTCGATTTCTTCACCGAAGAAACAATATTCTCTCAAGCTTGCTACGAAACATTCCATACAGTTTCCTTCCTTGCAGCAATCCGCAAAAACAGTTCGCGACGTGAACAACCCAAAAAGATGTCTTCAATGAAGTCGCACTGACAGAAACGTTAGGGTAAGGCTTCAATGACAAACGCAATGCGCACTTAACAAAGTATATGGCGTTTGTATTTAGCAACAGCCAAGGTGAGAAGCAGCCGAAACAAGCGAAGACCACGACGCACGCCAGGCACGTTATCACACATTTTTTTTTGGTGTCTCCCTGCTGCTGCCCGTACTTCTTCATTGCCCTAATTGCTCAAGAACACAGAGCGTGACAGTGTTACCGTAGCACACCGTGCCGACGCGTCGATGCTGTGTGCACTTCTCTCGCGTCCGATCCATCACTGATCCCAGCCCGATGTTATCACAACGTACAATCGCAGACAATGAAGACGAATTCAGGCTGCTATCACAGTCGCAAAAACACGTAGACGTATAATGCTTCAGAAAAGGTACTGTAGTAAATAACTAGTACACGTGTTTCGTTGAAGCAGTAAGTGATGTGTTGCCATCCTATAAAGCCTAGGGGAAGCTGCGTAGCCCCACCACTTTTGGCAAGAGTGACCATCTTTTTTAATTTTCATTTTACTCTATGACTCAACTACCCACCGTCATCGACAAACGCGCTATAAGTAAGTGACAAAGGCGCTATGGCGAACGCGATGGGCACAAAATAACTACATTTCTCAGAAAAGTGCAAATGAGCCCAACAAATAGGATATTGTAAAGTCCTGGAAGCAACTCAGCGAAAAAAGAAGCCTGAATTCACTGATTACAAGTTAACTTAACTCTATAGTACGAAGCCACGTTGCCGACCACGTTATGCAGCTGCTTAAAGTAGGACGGAATCCTTAGTTGCCTCATCAATGGTGAAGAGTGACCGTAGGAGGCGTCAACACGACCGATGCAAGAAATATTTAATCGAGTGCTGACGGGACCTCATCTTGACGTCATGTGATCCTTTGACCAGCGTGGCATCGAAAGCCATCAAAATGTGTGACCACACAAGATGGCTTTCTGGTTTGGTCAAAGGTAGGCCAGTCCCAAAGACACTTTAATGCGTCATCAATTGCAGAAAGGTTCCAGTGAGTCTGATGCCGGAGGCAGTGCTGAATGTGTTGTCGTCTCCAGGAGGGGGGTGAGGAAGGGTAACTACAAGTCAACCCTGCCGAAACAAATAGTGTGGAAAGAGTATGGATTTTGAAAGAATTTCGAAAGGAATACAGATTTTGCTTTCAAGCTTTGGACTGTACAGCAAGCGCGCGATGCGGCTGAGACCTAATGGTCCCGACGCGGGTGTCACTAACACGACCTCGTCAAGGTTTCCTCAATCAAGCAACCAATCAATCCATCAATCAATCATTCAATACAGTCACCTTCTTCTAATGCAGAAGTAGCCGCACGCTTTTAGATCGTAAAATGAAGTTCGACCAGATTCAACGCTAAGTGCCCGAAAGTTGTTTTTTCATATTTCACGTTTTCTACACTTTTCACGTCGGCTGCACGCCAGGTCACGGCACCGGATTATTCGTTTGAAGGGGTGCATGACGCGTTTCTTCGGCGAAGTGCCGCGTTTCCTATCTACTTCGCTTCGGTGTTCTAAGATGCGGCGCTCATTGTAACAGGGACGGCCTTACGCCTCCGGCTGTGTGAAAAGTGACTGGACAAATGTACAATTTTATTGAGTGGCTAACCCACTCAAAGAGCGTTGCCGAAGATGAGCGCGATTTCGCGTGCGATAGTTTTCCAACTGATGAACACGTGATATCGTCGACATCGTGGCTGTTATCAAAACGCCCATGTCACTCGAATACAGAAACGCAAGCTGCCGGAGACAACGGACCGGCCGTTTCCTGTGGCTGGCAGTAGCATCAAAGTCCAGTTGGATCGCCGTGGCGCAGCCGCGTAATACAAGAAAACTTGCCGTTTTCGTTCCTTTGTCTTTTAAGAGCACCGCGAAGTAACGCCGAAAGGTCAACGTCTGTTACCGTTCTTCTGCTGCTCTGCCCGACACGAAGCTGCCTTCTTTCGACCATCGACAGCAACGTGCATACAGGACTGAACCTACCATCCAACGTCGAGGAATCCGCAGGTGAGCAGGGCACCGATTGCCTTTTCCCACTCTGTAGGTATGATGGAATCATTGAATGATTTGTGCATTGAACGTGACAGTGGGAAGGCTGTTTTCTGAACAGTGGACCCGAGCAGTACTGTGCTGAAGGGTTAACACGATTGACTGAGAAAAAAAATTCAGGCAGCTCCGTTTGGCGAACACTGATGAAACTGGTAAGCTAGTGGCTAAGTCTTCGCCTATTAGCTGGTTCAATGAAATGGGATTCCGATGAAGTGAGGATGAATGACGTGTGAGGAGTGCCTGGGGCAGTTGCGGGAGTACTGCTGAATAGGCAGAGTAGCGAATAGTGGGCGTAGTGGCACGTTTCTGATGTGGGATTTACCTAAGTTTGGTGGCACATACCTTTCAATGTACTGCGATGGCCCCCAGACATGAAAAGCTCAACTAAGAATACCTTCCCTGTTGAAAGGCAGAGCCTGCCTTTCCCCTTCTAGTCGCTTTAGGTGAATGCGTAATATCCCCTTGCGAAGTTTGTAGCGCCATCGCTCGGGCTCCTTGCGAAGCAGAACATTGTCGGGCAGCGGATAATACCGGAGTTCGCTTACCTAAGGTATTCTTGCACCGTGAGCCGGGCTCTGTCAGACACCCGACGTTGTCCGCTGCGGTGTCCGCGCGCCGCAGGTATTATGTCTTCGCTCTCACTCCCTCTCGAATAGCAACAGCTGTGGCGTGCGCGCTTGACCTTGCTCCTAGAAAATGGAGCACGTGGTGCAAGAGGGCGTAGGAGAGGGTAAGTGCAAAGATTCGCCACTCCTAATCTCACCGTTCGCTCTCTCCTTCCTGCGCCCCACCCGAACGTCCACTCGCGCCTCACTCTCGACGATTCGCTGGCTGGGCGCCTCTCAAGAACATCGGCAAGTGTGTGTTCGACAGGCCGCTGTGAAACGACTACGCCAAGCCGAGAACGCTCGCTCTTCACTCTGGACCACTCGCTCGCTGTGCGCCTCTCAAGGCGATGGCTGAACTCGGCGAAGGCGAATGTCTGACGGTAACGGTACCCTCTCTCGGCGCAACAAATGTCTTCGCATTTCCTTACGATTCCCCTCGGGGAGGGGTGGGCATTTCGCTTAACCTCCTTGAGCCCATCCGTTCCTTGTTATAGACGGCTGGACAACGCTTGTTGTGGTAAAGTCCTGGCCTTAAAGATGCGCCTATATTAAATAACAAAGACTTCAAAATAAGGACTCGTGCTCCTTGCGAAAAAACAGCCTAGTCGTCTGTCAAAGTCGGCAGCAATCTGAGACTGGATGCATACTCTGAGAAAAACGTTTATTTAGGAAAATTGCACCACATTAATTGCCGGGACGGATGATGTGTGCCTTGACTCCCCCCACACTTTGGGTTCATCTACAGTTGTTCTTACAGTGGCGTGGTTTTGTTTGAACGTGTTGAATCCCACTCTAAGAATTCATCCCGTGTAAAACTAGTATTGCACTGGCGAACGTGTGAATATTCTTGTCGGGAACTGGTTAACTGCATTATTTTTTCATAACAGCGCCACATCGAGTGTAATATTCCTGTCACACGTGGCAACTTAAGTGCACTTTGAGCGAGTGTACGCTCACGAAGTGTCATTTTGGCGGTTCGCTGCTACACGAGCAAGTGAAGTGTACTTTGGAAGGGATGACTGTAGCAATTGTTGGGTTTGTAGCGCAATATATATTTGCCAAATTTGCGCCCGTGTCTCATTGTCGGACCAAACTGTCTTCGTGGAAGTCGCACCGTTGGCACACGCCATCGTAAACGACTGGAGAACGACTCGCCTACACATGTAAAAGTGCCTGGGAGTAAACAACGTGACGGACGCGGCTATTGCACAACATGTGCGCCGCATCCCCGTTGCGGACGTGGTCGCAAACTGCCCGAGGATGAGAGCAGCGAGAATGTTTGTTCATTTATGGCTTGTTATAGTACATAGCGAAATCCTTTATAACGAAAACAATAGTTAAAAAATAGAGCGCTGCTCTATACAACAGCGTATTTTTGTGCAAGTCGCTGGTACCAATGGCAAAGCTGCACACTTGGTCGCAGCGAAGTGAGGTTGGCGAACGCACTTTCCGGCAGGTGTACTTTGTAGCGAGTGATACTAAACTTGCTCGTGTGACAGCGCGCAAACGACACCCTCGGCTAACTGTACTCGCTCGAAGTGCACTTAAGTTCACGCGTGACAGGGGTGTAAGGCCCTTTATGCTCTCCCATAGTACAGTGTATAGTACTCTAAATCGTTACCCAAAACATACTCGTAGCTCCCCGGCTGAGATTGCTGAGTCGCCGTGTGATGAATGTTGCCAATGACCTCTGTTAGGCACGATGGACAGAATCCGCCCACGCCTTTTGCACTGTGCACTACATGAGTTAATATTTATCTAAGATTAAGTTCTAGTATGCTAGCTGTGTTTTCGAGAGCCATGAACAAAAGAAAATTGCGCGTCACAGCCCTGCCGCGGTGGCCTAGTGGCTAAAGTACTGGGCTGCTAACCCGCAGGCCGCGGGATCGAATCCCGGCTGCAATACAAATGGAGGCGGAAATGCTGTAGGACCATGTGCTCAGTCTCTAGCGCACGTTAAAAAATCCCAGGTGGTTGAAATTTCTGGAGCCCTCCACTACGGCGTCTCTAATACTCATATGGTGGTTTTGGGACGTTAAACCCCACATATCAATAAATTAATCGGCGGGATTGAATGACGGCTGCATTTTCCGTGGAGGCAAAAATGCTGTAGACCAGTGTGCTCAGATGTGGGTGCATGTTAAAGAACCCCAGGTTGTCGAAATTTCCAGACCCCTCCACTACCACGTCAATCATGATCATATGGTGGTATTAGGACGTTAAACCCCGCATATCACTTTATCAATGAATTGCGGGTCACCATGACAACGTTTGGATGCTCGTGTTATCAGTCGAAAAATGTTTGCTATAGTAGGCGTGAGCACAGTGGTTCATAAGGGGTGTGGGGTGGAGTCCCTCTAGTTTTACAAGGTAGAAACAAATAAAGTCTCTGGATATTCTTAGGAAAGTACCGCCATTATTTTAACCAAGCCGCCGTGCACCGTTCTCTCGGGCCGCTATGAGCATCACGTGCGTTATCAGCGTGGCATAGCATTCTTGATAGTAAAGTGACGCTAGCCGGGTGATAGGGCCAGCGCCCACACGGTGGCCAGTCGGGAGAGGATATAAAGAAGGTATGGACACTTGGTAGAGGAGGGTTGGGCACTTTGGAGGAGAGTATCGGTACTTCCTCTATATTAAGAGATTTTAGCAACAACTACACAAACGCGCCCAGACTTTCGAGGCGTGCAAGGAGCAGTGCTAGCATAGGATACGCTCCGTTCGCTCCCGTGCATCTAGCGAGCACTTGAAAACATAGCTCACTGTTTCCTAGTACCAATTTATTAGTAGTTAGCATTTGAGGCCTGAGATACCAAGATAATATTACAATACAGGAACACTTCTGAAGTGTTCTCAACACTTCTGAGTGTACTTCTGAAGCAGTTTTCCTTAGCAACTGTCTTGCTGGGCATAATGTTTTTGTTCTTTTCATCTTTTGGAATTCATCATAGCATGAAGTGGATGCGATATTAGGTTGAGCCAATGGTATGTATTATCGTTAGAAAAAAATAATAATGTTAAGTTAGGTCTAACCTCCCAGAACCACGATATAATTGTGAGAGATGTCGTAGTGGAGGGCGCCGGAAATTTCGACCGTTTTGTGTTCTTTAACGTGCACGTTATGCGCACAGTATACGGGCCTCTGGCATTTCGCGTCCACTGAAATTGGACCTCCATAGCCGGAATCGAACCCGCGACCAAAACTGAACTGTTACACTTTCCGCATCAACAAGCCAGCGAGAAATGCATGATGCACCTACGATATTTGCGAGAATGGTACCCTGGTTTCATGAATTCAGCGTGGTTACTACTGTTGAAGTAGTACTTTAAAAACGAGAAAAATAACCACCAGTAGCGCCAGCATCGACCCCAGCTATGAAAGAATCCAGTAGTTGATAACGTCTCCTCATGACGTCATCATGATATTACAGGTCGCCATAGATTGTGACGCCATCATGAGGCCATACGAGGACGTCATTACGTGACACCGTCGCTTGGTCAAACGAGGCAAATCTCGGAGGCAATGCAAAACCGCGTAGAGTGCTTAAAGCTTTCGGGCGGCGGTGTGTATATCGGTGCACTAGACTACGAAGTTCGGCTTCCGTATTAGAGTTAATTTGGGCAAATTCAAGTTTAACTACCACTACAGTGAACGTAACGCAACACTCAGAGTCTAAAGCACACTTTTTGCCAAAACGAAAGCATGCCGGGTTTTTTTTTTCATTTCGATTTAGAACAGTGTACCTGAGTTCGTTTACGAGGCAGACAGTTCTGATGAATTCCTTGAGTAACATTTGTCGTATTTATATTGAATAATTGACGTGGTGTAATAATAGTTTTGCGGGTGTTGTAAACTCTGAGAGCTGTTTTTTATTCCTTTTTTAAAATTCATACTAGCGACACTGTCGTATTGCATGTGGTGCCGGCGTTATCAATTATTTCTGCACTGTTCTTCTTTTTCTGCAACTCCCTTTCTCCAATCATTTCGCTGTAACTCCACGACACTACAGGGTATTCAGGCCTACAGTGTTCGAAATAAACAAGTAAATGTATCAGGATCATAATACTACTTAGAGCTGATCTCTTAGGCACCCGTTCGTGTGCTTAGTAGCGTACAGGTTGGCCGGCTTCGGCGTAACTGATAGAGCGAACACTGACGAAGGAGAGAGAACGCAGAGGCTGTCGACATCCCGAGCCACTGGCCTCCAACGTTGCCTTCTTCCTCTGACACGCGTGCTGGCCCCTCCGATGGGCGCACGTATGCAGGGTTGGTGCGTGCCCTACGGCTGGCCTTGCTTGTCGTAACGCGCTGTTGGCGTTTCACTCTATTTGCGACACCCGCAATGCACCAAGTGCTGTGCAAATCATTTCAACACTGGTAGTTTCTGTGACAATATGTAATGAATTTCAAAATTTCATAACTCTGCCTATAGCCAAAACTTCATATGCGGCTGGCGTTGCCCCAGCACGAGGCTGCACTCACTGTTCGCATTAAGAAGTATCGTGTTCGTCGGCGATTTTAGTTTTGTTCCATGATCAAAATATGAATAAGCATTTAGATACAAGACCCACGAAAGATGAGACACAGCACCGTGTGTAAACCTTCCCGCCTTCGTGCTTTGTCTAAACGCTGTTTTATATATTTATCATGAAAAGTCACCAACTCACCCAATCTTGTCTGTTTCTGTTGAAGTAATAATCCTATGTTGTTTTTCGCAGACATGGCCGACATTATCGCGCCTAGAGAGGAAAGTGCCGATGAAGAAATACCGTCGTCGGCCACTGGGGGTGCGGATGGCGCTTGTGGCGTAAAGGCGTCGGTCACTTCGTGCGAGACTGGGACTGAGTCTGGTATGAAGAAGTCCTCGGTTGTCACGGTGGTGTATTCGAACGTGAGTAATCCTCCACGCGTTGTCGAATGTCTGTGGGTGGCTGTGGTGTTTAGAGGTACTTTAGCTAGGTTCGCATCAACACTTCCAGGACATGGACTTGGTTGAGTGAATTGTGGTCGCAGTGATGACATCACCGTACGCTTCATCCGCCGTTCACTCAACCAAGTGCTAGCTGCTGTATAGCATTTTTCTATCTTCGTAGAAGTCATAACCATTTATCTGTGCCTGACATCAGCGTTAAAAACTCTGCAAAACATAACAATTGGCAGATTTCAGGTAGAGTGCGAATGAATGATATGCGAAGCACACAGGAGAAATTTTGATATGTCACTTTAAAATCAGCACAACGATACGAGGTGGAGGTAGTACATGATTTGGGTGTCATGAGTCTCATGTTTGGATGTGTTGTTTACCTTGGTCATCTATTCACGTTACTTTATACCAAATTTAGTATATGTGGAGCTATCGAAACGGCCGCGAGCACGCTATGAGCGTGGCTTGTTGTCATGTTCTTACATGACACGCGTGTCAGGATTATCATGTTTGCACCAGTCATATATTTCGTCATCCATTGACGTCACGTAACACCAAATTTGGGAGATGTGCAGTTTGCAAAGCGGCCGCGAGCGCATCATGAAAGGCCCAATATACTCTAACGTATTGTTGACGCGCGCGCACGCTGGGCACAGCTACGCTACGTTAGCAAAACGCGAGCACTCTATCTATAGTCTAATAAAAGGTATATTTATCCAAAACTCACCCTGCGATGTTTTTTTGCATAAATTGAATGAAATCTTGCACAAGAAAATGTGTAGCACATTTTGTTTTTGCCTGCATATATTCAAGAATATTTGTTTTAGTTTTTGTCATGGTTTGCGGGAAGCCGAAAACCGTACGACTCGTCGAACTTGGTAGTGACTGCAGCGAAGCAATCACGTACATTCATATAAAAAAAGAGAGGTAATTGGGCATACATTCATTGCGCCACGTCTTAAAATAAACGAAAGCCTAATGCATAGTCCCATTTTTTAGCCACCACTTGACAAAACTAGAACAACCAAGTGGTGAGGAAAACTTTACGAAGAGAAAATGAGCAATTAGCATGCGAATCTTCCAGCTCACTCAGAATTTCCCTCCTCGATTGCATAAACGAACGCATCGCTTTCCACTAGGGTACGAATCAGGGCGGCAGTTGGCCTCTCGTGAAACCTTTGACGCGTCAATCATAGCGCGAAACACAGGGGTGGATGGTTCGCCAACTGCGTAATGTAATGCTGCGAAAGCAACACCCAGGCTGATTGTAATGTGTACCTTTCGGTTGTATTCATTGAAGACACAGCACCGAGGTAGAAAGCATATTGCGCAGCCGATTCGCAGAATGTCATGAACCTACTAGCTTAAGAGTCTGTACCAGTCAGGTATTTGTATCCAAATGTATGAGGTAAAAATGCAGCGAACAACAATGATGCGATTTAGCAGCCTTCGCTATACAATATTGGTGAGTCATGTATGAGCAAGGCGTATATTCGTCGCGAATCTCGGTAAAGTTAACAAAACGATCTGACTCCTTCATGATACCACGGCATGTGCGTTCGGCTCCTAGCGAGAAAGCCGCGGAGAGCCTGTCGATGTCGGAGGATTTCATTCTGGCCTTACCGGCTGCCCAGGCCTCCACCAAAAGCATACCAGAAGGGGAGAGGCCGGCACTGGAAAGTTGAAAAGGCTGATTACGTTTTGGGAGGCGTCACTGATCCCTGTGAGAGAGATATTATCCTCTATGCGGTCATGACTTCTAAAATTGTGGTTTATACAATAATGCAATCGAAGAAGTTTCTCTGGTAATTTGGTGGGAGATTTGCCGGGAGTATTAATATTTATTTATAGGAGTATTGACCGGAATTCTAAATATTTTCAGGTTGCTGTTTTTTAATTGAAACGCGGGTGTAAGGAACACTATAAAAAGAATGTCATGGTGCTTGGGAATGCAGCAAATGCATTTCAGGGGCGAAGCTCCTTACGCCATGGGTTCTACGTCCCATTTTTGTGATATAGTAGCCACCTCTCGTTTAGTCCTTGGAATGTCCGCTGGAAGGTGGTACTTCTATATGATGAATGTGTGATGAAAAGACACGAGATGATGGTACTTGGAGTGTTCACTAGGTGGACAGAGGGACCGACAGACGCACGTAAGCACGCAGGCACAGACGCTTCACCCTACTCATCATTCGCTCCGTGGATATGCTGGGATTGTTTTTATACCAAGACCCTTAAACAGAAGTTTTGGTTTGAAATCGGGAATGTGACTTCACAGTAATATTTCCATAGAGGTCTTATATCACGGGGATACTGCAACTCACGATGTACAGGTGTAAGCAGTCTGTTTGCTGTCAAGTACACGTGGTTTAAGTAAACAATGATGAATGAATTGTCGTCCAGAGGTTCTTACATTGAATTCTGCTATCTAGGTGGCAGGCAGGACGTGAATTTCGCAGAGCCAGTGAACTGCGTTGACTTGTCCTGACAATGCACTATGTGGTGGCGTTGGCTCACAGACGCTAGGCGACTAGCCTTGAAATCAAAGTAAAATGTTTTGTGAGCGTTGTGTGGCTTCGGTGTGTGGAGAACGTTGATGGTACTGCACACCATGGAAATGAAAGATGTCCCTTTTAGGGTGCTTCAAAATCACGTCAGTGCCCCTTTAAGGACAGTGAAGTGTTTCAATCAGTATACGTTTTCAGGCGAACTAATATTTGCCTTTTTTTGTTTGGGTGGATGAATGGGGGAACATAGCGCCTCCTTTATGTAAACGCACGAAATGCTTACTTTTATAGGGCACATATAAAAACTACGGAACTAATACTTCTTTTATCTCTCTCTCTCTTTCTGAGTGTGTGAGGGGGCAGGAGGGGAAAGAAGTGGAAATGAAAGAGATTGTTTTTCTTTGGCAGCCTATAAATATGAGAACTAACACAAAAACGCCAAGCAAAGTATGACGGATCTCATTAGTAGTGATTGTATTGTAAGCGTAAAGAAAGATGGACTGAGAGATAAATTTGCCCTGGCGGGGATCGAACTTGTGACCATTGATTAACACCCGTTAAAAGCTTGCAAGTACGCCTCCGAAAGGCAATTGTGGAATGCAAGCATAATAGTTCTTCAACACCTGAGTTCACTTACCTCGAGAGCAAAGGATATTGACGAGCAATGCTTAGCAGAGACTGACACTGTAATATAGACATCACTAGGGACGGTCAATCACTATAGCTTTCGTTTCTCTTCACTAAAGCATGCACAACTAAAATTTAAGTACCTCTACATGATATCATCTTTTAATTTATGAGCGTGATTTCATGTGTTGAATTTCTTATCAAAAACGGTCCTGGATGATGACTATAGTTGATGATTTTAGAATGTGAATGATAAATAAAAACAGTTCTGAACGTTGTTAAAAACTCAAGCTTAAAATGTATGATCATGTATGGTGACTTGTAATCGCACACTACTTCAATCCGGAGACGCCACATCCAGACGAGGGAAGGAAGGATGATGATCGCGTCCACAACTAAATACCCAAATACACCCGTTTATGCACTTGGAAATGTGTTTGAATGTGCAGTCACCAGCCATCGAGGTTGGGACGTATGTTTGAAGTTCGCGCTCATTGGGACACCTTTTTGTGCCTCCTCTTTGGAGGAGGCAGGGTCTCAGAGTGCCTAAGTTATACCAAACAATCTTAGCTACGTGAACTTGAAGCCCTGATAAATAAACAAAACGTCTTGCTCGTGTACGCTCCTTCATGCAGCGTGCATCAAAGAAGTCCAAGTCCAGAAGGAAGACAAGTCTGTCACGGCCACAACGGAGAAAGCGGGGTACCAGCGGCAACGTCGAGAATGGAGACGCCGCTCCCTCGGCTCAAGTGACGTCAAAGAAGCAAGAACGGCGTGATGACGCATCCACAAAGAAGCGCATCAGCGTAGTTCACAGAGCTCTATCAGGTACGACTTCTATGGTCTTCGAAATAAACACTGATCTTAAACTTTCACCAGCTCTACATTCACAGTTATCCTACTTACAGAGGTGAAGAACGTCTGTCTGTCTGTCTGTCTGTCTGTCTGTCTGTCTGTCTGTCTGTCTGTCTGTCTGTCTGTCTGTCTGTCTGTCTGTCTGTCTGTCTGTCTGTCTGTCTGTCTGTCTGTCTGTCTGTCTAACAAAGCTATAGGGCCTAATTACCATGGCAACTATGAAAGTTTTACCACTGAACTGGAAGAATTCTATACTTCTTTCAAGCAAGGTTATTGCGACTGCCCTGCCGAGCAAAACTGGAGGCTGTTTTCGGATAAAATGCAAGAATGAACTGACAAGTATGTTTCAACGGTAACTAATCAAAGCAAGATGCCAGTGTCATGGTTCTCTAACTCAAGAAAGGAAAAATTGTTTAGGAAAGAGGCAAGAAATGATCAACTCACGTGGCAAGCATATCAAAGTGCAGTAAAAAGCTTTGAGAAACCATTCGCGCTGCTAAGCGAAACTTTTACGAGATAACACTAACAAGTATGCTAAAAAGTAACCCCAAGCAATTTTGAAAGACTATCGACCCATCTCCCCAATCAGGATAACACTATGTGACGACAAGAACGATGAACTAACCGATAGTGACACTGCTCTCACACTGAACATTTTCTTCAGTGCTCACAACAGGAGCAGATATGAGTCCCCCCCCTCTCCTCACATCCAGTAATTTCAGAACCGATGCCTACCTCCAATTTCAATCCCACTCAGCGCAATTCTTCACATAGTTAAAATTATAAAACTATCGTATGCCACCAGACCGGACAAAATAAACTCAAAACCCTGAAAAATATTAAATTTCCTGTCAGTGCCATTTTTACCTTGCGTTTCACTCAGTCCTTGTCATTCACCTGTGTTCCCACTAAATGGAAACAAGGGAAGATTGTTCCAACCTATACACGCGGTAACAGATCATAACCTTTGAACTATCGCCCCTTCTCAATTACTTCCGTTCCATCAAAAATTTTGGAACTTGTAATTTTTACGAATATCATAAACCCCCTTGAGCGCAATAACTTCATTTCGGTCGCACAGCACGGGTTTCGTAAAGGGCTATCGTGCGAAACACAACTTGCCGCCTTCACCCATAATTTACACGTTAATCTCGACAGCAATATCCAAACAGATGTAATTTTTCTCGATTTCAAAAAAGCGTTCGACAAGGTGCCCCATCGCCGTCTAATGTACAAACTATCACAGCTAAATCTAGATTCATTTGCATTCAACTGGATAGAAAACTTCTTCGGAACAAGAAAGCAATTTGTCGTATAGTAAATGCCGCATAATCCAACACAACCCCTGTTCTTTCCGGCGTGCCACAAGGTATACTTGGCCCGCTGCTGTTTCTTCTTTATATCAATGATCTGCCTTCCGACATTACTAACAACATACGTCTCTTTGCAGATGATTGTGTGCTGTATGCCAAAATTACTTGTAACCAAGACCAACTTACGTTGCAATCTGGTTTAACTACTATTGAAAACTACTGTAAAAGTTGACAAATGTCAATAAATCTTTCCAAGTTCAAATAATGTCTTTTTTATGATGCGCGAGCTTACTAACTTTTATTTACACTCTATCAGGGTCGTCTTTACAATCCGCGAAGTCTTATAAGTACTTAGGTGTTCTTATCGCGAATGATCTCTCCTGGACCGAACTACTGGCCTTTAAAACCCTCATCAGCCCAAAATTAGAGCACGCAGCCGCGATATGAGATACGCATCAGAAGTACCGAACTGATAGCGTTGAAGCGATTCAAGACCGCGCGGTTAGATTCTTTTTCTCAGGCTACTCATCATTTACTAGTGGCACATACCTGAAATCACGCCTGGCACTTCTTCCCCTTAGCCACCGCCCGAAGCTTTCGAGACTGCCATCATTTTACCGGTTTTATCATTCTTCATCACCCAATACTTACATCGTGCCGAAACTGCATGTATCGAGCCGTAGCAATATTGAATTACAAGTAACATACCCTCGCCCCCGTACTAACTCATCTGCGCAGCCATTTTTTATACGCACTACAAAGGAACAGAACCATCTTCCAGATTACGTAGTCTAATTAAGAAACCTTGACCAGTTCAAGTCGCTTACAGCGCCCGGGATTGTGTGATATATTGGTGCCGTTTTTTTGTTTGATGCGCTTCGCATTTATCATTGCTATTTCCAGCTCATGTGTCCGCCGAATTTTACATTTTTGTACAAGTTGTTGACCCAACGTGTGTGTATTTTTTTTGTAATCATGGAGCTCATGTCATCTTTGTATGCTCGTACCAAGTGTATCTTTTGTACCACCCCTCATGCAATGCCTCCACTGCGGAGGCCCTTGCGGTATTAAAATAAATAAAATAAATAAATAAATGGACGTGATGGGAAACGTGCATAGAGAAGGTGACTTGGTGTAATGTTTTAATTGAGCCGAACGTTTCAAAATGTCGCTAAATATACGTACAAACAGACGCATAGACGTATGTCAAACAGTGCGTATGTTTTATTTAACCAATTATTCCGTGTTTCGTAACAATGCCAACAGGAACATAGGTAGCCCTGGCTAGTGCTACCTAAGCATACTTTACGGGAAGGTGCTAAAGCATATAGGTGACATAAACATGACGTGACCCCTTTATTATAGGAGTGCATATGCCATCATCATCATCATCATATTAAGCCTAACTACGCGCAAAGCAGGGCAAAGGCCTCTTCCAAGATCCGCCAATCAATTCGTTGTTGTGCTTTGTGCTCCTACGTACGTTCTACCGGCGAACTTTTCTAATCTCATCGGCCCACCTAGCTTTGTCTCCCCTTCGTGCTTTTGCCCTCTCTGAAAATCCAGCCAGTGGTTGTTACCCTTATTGGTTAGCGGTTATCCTGCCCACGTGCTAAATGCCCGGCCCATGTTCATTTCTTTTTGATTTCAACGGTGATGTCCTTAACCCTGGTTTATTCCCTGATCCATTCTGTTCTGGTCATTTCTCTTAAGGTTACATCTATTATGTTCCTTTCCATCGCTAACTGTGTCGTCCTCAATATAAGCTGAACGCTCTTTGTAAGACTACAGGCTTCTGCTCCGTAGGTAAGTACTCGCAAGACGCAGCTGTTTTATACCTTCCTTTTGAGGGTTGGTGGCAAATTACCATAATGATTTGCGAATACCTAATGGATGTGATCCACTCCATTTTTATTCTTCTAGTTGTTATTTCACTCTCATAGTTCAGCTCCGTGGCTATTATCTGTTCTAAATGGACATATTGCTTTACGATTTCCGGCGCATCTTCGCCAATCGCAAAGTGCGGTTTTCTGCCGAGACTGTTGCACATTACTTTATTTTGTGCATATTGGTTTTTTAGACCTTCTTATTTGTTTTCTGTGTCCAGCTCCATAATCATGAGCTGTAATCCATCCCCTAAATTCATTAAGGCAATGTCATGGGCAAATCACAGGTTACTAAGATACTCTTTAATAACTCTTACCCCTAACTCTTTCCATTCTAGGGCCCTGAAAACCTCCTATAAACACGTGGTGAATAGCATTGAATAGATCATGTCTCCATGGCTTTTACCATTCTTTATTTTTGGAATTCTGTCGTTGTTTTATGGAGAACTATGGTGGCTGTGGATCCACTGTAGATATTTTGGGGCGAAGCTTTTTATAACGGCACTTGTTCATCCCTCGTAGCCGTTGTAGTGTGTAACAACTATAACAATTTGACCTCCAAGGTGGTGCCGGTGAGACATTCCTTCTGCGCGTTGTTGAACAACGAAAAAATAGTGCTCAATGTACATGCCAATGGCTGCTTATGAGGAATGAGAGACAGGAGTATTTGGCTTTTAGTTAACGCGCACGCTGCAATCCCCATTAGCAGCCATTGGCATGTACATTGAGCACTATCTAACAAGAAAGGGTTGCTACGTTATACTCGCTGGGTGTAAGCTCCTTAGTTTTAGAAAGGTTTTCGAGCGTTGAGCGGCAGTGTCATGAATACAACGAACTTGTATATACTATGAACACGAGGTGGTTAAAGGTGGGAAATCGACCCGAAGCGCAAGCCGTAAGAAAGTGTGCGTGTGCCACCTCTCGTTTAATCCTTGGAATGTCCGCTGGATGGCGGTGCTTCTATGCGGGGAATATATGATGAAAAGATGCGAGATGGTGGTAGTTGGAGTGTTGAATAGATGGACGAACGGACACACAGACAGGTGCATGGATGGACCCCGCAGGGGCGTCTGTGCAAGTAGGCGTTTGGTGTGTCGCGACACCACGGATCCGAGCTAACGGGGGAGTTTCGGCTCCCTCCCACGCCTAGCCGTGCGTGGCTTTGCCGTGTCCGGGGAAAAGGGGATCCTGGGGGTTGAGCCAATGCTTGGTGATTGGACCTTTAAGGCCCCCCGGAAGAGGCAACACACCTCTTTGGCCCCGGCTTCACGTAGACGGCACCCCTGGGCTGACCCACCCAGAGGAAATCGGTAGTCGCCTTTTCCTTTTCTCTCTCTCTCTACAACTTAGTCTTTTTTCGTCTTTAAATCTATCCTGTCTTCTTCTCTCTTCCATTTACTTCCGATTTTTCCTGGCGGCAAGGGTTAACCTTGTGTATGTGCTCTGTCTTGGGCGCAATATATTTGGTTATAGCGGCTGTGTACAGCTGACGGTGACATGCCTCATATAAATTTAGGACTTGTCACGTCCCCGTGTTGGGCTCCATGCTGAGCGGCTGGCATGGCTGCCGAACTCATATTTAGTTTCTGGCTTTCTCTTCTCTCCCTTCATTGCACGATCGTCCTCTCTCGAGAGAGGGCGCACCGAAGACTTTTGCAATTATTTCAGCAAACCGAAAGAAATCTTTCTCCGCTACCACGTAATCCATTGTGAAACCGCTGAAAAGAACGCCAGAACTGTTTCGCCTTTCGTTGTTTCCAAATGCCTCACCACTACACTTGGACCAGGTTACCAGGCTACAAGAATGGTCAGTGGGGATCTCCTCCTCGAGGTAAAAAGTCAGAGCAAGTATGAAAACCTCTCGAAACTAGGATCGTTTGGAAACATTCCTATCTCAATTACACCACACCGCTCACTCAACACTTCCCGAGGCGTTGTATCTGATCAAGACTTGCTTGACCTGACTGAAGGTGAGCTCTTTGAGGGCCGCAAGGACCAGCAGGTGACACAAGTACAAAGAATCAAAATTAGGCGTGATAAGAAGGAAATCCCAGCAAAACACATAATTGTGACATTTTGCACCAGTACCCTGCCTGAACATCTCGAAACAGGATACTTGAAGTTGAATGTGATACCCTACATTCCCAACCCACGACGTTGCTTCAAATTCCAGCGTTTTGGTCACGGCTCTCAGAGTTTCCGCGGCCAACTCACCTGCGGAAAGTGTGCCACCACAGGACACGCTACGGACGAGCGTAAGGTGGAGGATGGGGCCCACTGCGCAAACTGCGATGGTGCCCATCCCGCATACTCCCGAACCTGTCCAACATGAAAAAAGGAAAAAGAAATTGTTACAATCAAAATCACACAAAACATTACTTTCCGAGAAGCCCATCAACAAGTATCTGGTCTTTTCACAAACAAACCATCGTTCGCCGATGTAGTGCAACAGGGGGCAGCACTACAACAGCCTGCGGCAACTGCCCATGCCAGGCACAGTGTGCCCAGGCGGTCGCCAATGCCCCCATTCACGGCGGGAACAGCCAAGGCTGCCCTGCCACTCGTCCCCACGGCGACAACCACGGCCGCTGCAAGCTCTTGCAGCGGCCAGGGTATCCCAGCACCAAAGGAGGTGCCTTCGACCTCTAGCCCAAGAGGACCGAAGGTTTCGCCCCCCGAGGTGAAGGAGACCCCAGGGTCGGCCGATATGAAGGCCTCGTCTCACCAGGCGAGGTCTCAAGCCCAAAATATCAGCTCGCAAATGCGGGCACGCAGTGCCTCTGAGGAGGCAATGGACACCACGGCACCCCTGGTGCAGAAAGATCGGCGTAGCTCCCTGGAGCACGCGAAAAGAAATAAAAAGCCAATAATGGGGCCCGGTGACGGCCCTGTTCTTTGAGTCTTAACGCTTAGCTTAAGAAGCAGACACACCCATTTTTCCTTACACACAGCACTACGTTACCTCCAACATGGCAACACAAATAATACATTGGAACGTCATAGGACCCTTTAGAAACCTCGATGATGTTCAAGAGCTCTTTTGCAAACATTCGCCGAAAGTGCTGTGTGTACAGGGAACTCATTTAAAATCTAAAAACACGAATTTTTTGCGTCGGTATGCTCTCTTCCGAAAGGACAGAGATGATGCTGCGGCATCATCCGGTGGTGTAGCCGTTATTGTTAATCAAAAAGTAGCATGCACACATTTACCACTGCAAACAACACTAGAGGCAGTGGCTGTTCGAGCAGTTCTTTTCAACAAGCTCGTCACCATCTGCTCTCTGTACATACCTCCACACCACCGTCTTGGAAAACTAGAATTCGAGTCCTTTATAGACCAACTACCCGAACCTTATCTGGTCCTTGGTGACCTGAATGCTCATAGCAGTCTATGGGGTGATTCTCGCTGCGATGCACGAGGCCGTCTCATTGAACAGTTCCTTTTTTCCTCCGGCGCCTGTCTGTTCAATAGGAAAGAGGCAACATATTATAACCTTGCCAACAAAACCTACTCTTCCATAGATCTCGGCATCGCATCTCGTTCACTGGTACCATTACTTCAATGGAAAGTTCTAAATAATCCCTACGGAAGTGACCACTTTCCTGTTGTTTTGAGTACACAAACATCATACGAATGTCCTCTACGAGTTCCCAAATGGCTTATACACAAAGCCAACTGGGAACAGTTTCATAACAATGCTCAGTTATGTTGGACTGACATATGTGGACTAAGCATAGATGAAGCTGTGCAGTACTTCACAGCCCTCCTTATTAATGCAGCAGCCAAATGCATCCCACAAACATCTGGACAGCCCGGCAAGCGACACGTCCCATGGTGGAACACAGAGCGTCGTAATGCGCGAAAGGAACAGAACAGGGCATGGAGGTTGCTGCGCAACTTGCAGACAGCGGAAAACCTTGAGAGCTTTAAGAAAATAAAGTCTCAAGGCAGGAGAACGCGTCGGCAGGCCAGAAGAGAAAGCTGGCAGAAGTTTTTGTCAGGGATCAATTCATACACACACGAGGCTAATGTCTGGAACATGGTCAGTAGGATAGCAGGAAAACAAGTGCACATACTTCCACTCGTAAACACTCAGGGTGATACCTTGGAAGATCAGGCAAACTTCCTCGGTGCATACTTTGAACGGATATCCAGCTCGTACCACTATACCGACATTTTGCAAAAATACAGAACAAGAATAGAAAAGCAGAAACTCGAACACAAATCCACTGGATACGAGGCGTATAACCAAGATTTCAGTCTTGCTTAGCTCCGAACATCTCTAAACTCCAGCAGTACTTCTGTCCCAGGTTCTGACCGTGTGGTGTATGAAATGTTAAAAAACCTACCAGCCGAAACACGAAAAACGTTACTTTGTTTATACAATGCTATCTGGTTTTCTGACCCTATCCCTACCTCCTGGAAAGAGGCTATTATTATTCCCATTTCGAAAGAGGGCAAGGACCTTCTTTAGCTTCAAACTATAGACCTATTGCACTTACAAGCTGCTTGTGCAAAGTCTTCGAAAAAATGATAAACTGCCGACTTCTATATATCCTTGAAACAAACAATTCGCTTGACCCATTTCAGTGCGGGTTTTGAGAAAGTAGATCCACCACAGACCACCTCGTTCGTATCGAGGCACAGATCACAGACGCCTTCGTCCATAAACAATATTTTCTCTCTGTGTTCCTCGATATCGAAAAGGCTTATGATACATGGCGTTTTGGAATTTTAAGAGACCTGTTCCACCTTGGCGTGCGCAAGAATGTTTCAAATGATTGAAAGTTACCTGTCAAACCGGACATTCCGTGACCGAGTGGGCACGGTTCTTTCCCAAATATTTGTCCAGGAAACAGGCGTGCCACAAGGTGGTGTACTTAGCTGCACACTTTTTCTCATCAAAATGAATTCCTTGCACTTGTCCATCCCCCGCAATATGTTCTGTTGTACATATGTCCACGACGTCCAGCTTGGCTTCAAGTCATGCAACTTGGCAATGTGTGAGCGGCAGGTTCAGCTGGGTTTAAACAAGGTCTCCAAATGGGCAGATGAAAACGGATTTCAACTTAACCCACAAAAAAGCACGTGTGTGTTGTTCTCTCGAAAGAGAGGCATGCACTGGGAACCTGACATTTGACTGAACGGGCAACGTCTGTTCGTCAAAGCCGAGCATAAATTCTTAGGCTTAATCTTGGACAACAAGTTGACCTTGGTACCCCACATAAAGTATATAAAAACAAAATGTTTAAAAACCATGAATGTTATAAAAGTGTTGTCCCGTACTACTTGGGGTAGTGACAGGCAATGCCTCCTGAATCTGTATCGAAGCCTCGTTCGCACCCGCTTAGATTATGTGGCCGTTGTTTATCAGTCTGCAACTCAAAGTGCTTTGAAGATGCTGGACCCCGTGCACCATTTGGGCATCCGCCTTTCTACGGGTGCTTTTCGCACCAGCCCCATAGAAAGCCTTTATGTTGTGTCAAATGAGTGGTCGCTTCATCTGCAGAGAACTTACATATCCTTTGTTTATTTCCTTAAGGTGAAAGCGGATAAGAAGCACCCCGCATACTCTACTCTTAATGATTTGTCGAGCTCAATTCTGTTTCAAAACAGGCCTTCGATGAGGCAGCCCTTCTCAGTTCGCCTGAAAAGCCTAGCTGAGGAAACTGGAGTCTCACTTGAACACAGCTTAATGGCTCCTGTAGCATATCCGCCACCGTGGCAATGGCAGACTATAGACTGTGATGTGTCCTTTCTAGAAGTTACAAAACATGCGCCTATTTCCCATATCTGAACATACTTTCTGGAACTTCAACACAAATACACACGTCCTGAGTTCTTTACAGATGCCCCCAAGTCCAACTCCTCTGTGTCCTACGCTGCTGTCGGCCCATCCTTTTCGGATGCTGGCCCTCTACATCCAGGCACAAGTATCTTCACAGCAGAAGCTTACGCGATACTTGTGGCAGCTAAACACATCAAACAATTACAAATACAAAAAGCAGTAATTTACACAGACTTCCTCAGTGTGGTAACGGCTCTGCACAGTCTTAAAAAACAAAAAAACCCGCTCCTTGTCTCACTTTACTCCACTTTGTGCACACTCTACACACTCAAACAACATGTTGTAGTGTGCTGGGTGCCAGGGCACCATGAGATCGAAGGCAACGTGAGGGCGGATCAGCTCGCTGCCTCCGTCCACAAAAGCACTGCCTCTACACCCATATTAATCCCCGCCCTTGATCTTAAGCCCTCCCTCAAACGAAACCTCAGGAACTACTGGCAGAGCAAGTGGAATACACACACACAAAACAAACTACACATTATTAAGCCACACCTTGGTCATTGGCTGCCAGTATCAAAATCACGTCTAACAGAGGTAACACTAACAAGACTCAGGATAGGACACACATACACGATACACACACATTTTTTGTCCGATGGTGATCCACCATTGTGTGATAAATGTGGTGAGGCATTAACAGTTCTTCACGTTTTATTTCAATGTAAACAGTTAGACACTCTAAGAAGACAACACTTTCCATTACCCTACCGACAACATATACCTTTACACCCTGCATTGTTCGTCGGTAGGGAACCGCTTTTTAGTTATAAATCATTGCTAGCGTTTTTAAAAGAAATTCATAGTTTTCATATCATATACCCGGGCATTCCGTAGCACGACCTCTCCTGAGAGGTTTTCGCTGCGGTGGCTACACAAGAAAGCACTTGCCTCACGGCCCTTGGACGCAAGGGTATGAACGAGTGAGGCGCTTGTGCTAATGCCATACATATCCACCATCGTCTTTTATTATCACCAACTTTGTTCATCTATTCGCACCACACACACCTTTCACGGCATGGTCATGATTTTATTACCTGTATGTTTTTACCCGCCTTACCGCGAGGAATTTTATGACCCTTATACAGCCGCTAATCACAATCATTGTCCACATCCCTTGTCCCATGAACTGGCGCTCTTTGGCCATCAAATGGCCCTTGCACCAAAAAACACCATATATCATCAGATGCATGGATGAACGCATGAACGGAAGCAGGGGCGGATGCATCGATGAACGCAGGGACGTACGCACGAACAGACGCACGCACTGACGGGTGGATCGACGCATGGACGGACGGAAGCAAGAACGAATGGACGGACGAATGCTTCGCCCCACTCTCCATCATTCACTCCGTGGATATGTTGCCAATTTCTGTTCAGTATTCCGGGACCAGGATTCCTTAGCAATCCACTTGAATTGACTTCAAGGCGCAATCCATCTCCTTCTCTATCTTCTAGTTCGATGCAATGAACCTCATCGTCCTCCTCCCCCTTCCCCAAAACCTTTCTGTGACTAACGCGGTGTTGTACTGCTTCCAGCGTGGGCCCACCTATCAGCAGAAGAACCATGTCATGTCTTTGATGTGAATTGACAGTTGAGTCGTAATAACGTCATCATGTCGTCATTGGTCAGCAAAATTTTTGAACGTCACTAATCTGTGAATTCACGTGAAGTGATACAAAAATTTTGGCTATCAGTGAAATCATAATGACGTCATATGGTGACGTCCTCCCACGGCTTTTTTCTATCACTCGTGTTGACATTACTAAATTCTCGCCTTTTATGAGGTGCATGTGGCTTCTAGCTCAATAATTGAGAACGTTGATTGTTTCCTTAAGTACAATATATTCAATAAAGTTTTACATTGAGCCTGAAATTTAGGGCTCAAATGTAAGCTCTTTGTCGTGATAGCTACAATGGCGTGAGCTTTTTCCAGTGTAGTAAGAAAATGCTCGTACTTTAAAAAGTGCCGCGCGACTAGACACTTCGCGGAATTGTATTATCATTCAAAGACGTCCTACGAACAAATAATTCACTTTGCAACATATTCTGCATTGCGTAACAGTGCTATAAACAATACAGTTATCGAATGCATTTCGTAATTGACCATTCCTAAGTTTAGTATGAATTCACTTCACCAATGCACTTTTACACTAAATTACGACACGTTTGTCGCAACGTGACCCATTTGCCGTTTTCCTTCAGATCCTGACTTGCTGACGCCAGTGGAAGTGGATCGACTTGTGCGCGTTGTGTTCTGGAAAGCCATTCACGACGACGACAGTGCCGAGCCGGCAGCGAAGTTCTGCGCCCGCGTCATCACGGTGAGCTATTAGCATTCAACGATGCACCTTACTTTTCAAGGCGAAAATGCCTCGACAGATGCGGACATCGGCTGGGGTCCCGTGATTAGACGGCCTAGTGTCGGTGGCGTTAGTACAGTAACGTTACAACACCATCATCATGAGATGATGTCACGATATGTCATCACGACGCCACCCATCATCAAAACAAATGACCTCATAGCAATGTCCTGGTGACGTCATGTATAACGTGAAGTCACATGGTGACGTAATCACGGCAGCAGTGCTTGGGTCAAACGTGGGCTGATCACAGAGGCTGCGTAAAAAAAAGAAAGAAGCAGCAAGCCTGCAATAACTCCAGCCCTGGCGGCAACGCATTGCAAAACCAGGTTTGTTCCACGGAGCTTTCGGAGGAACGCGCAGAAGCTTTATTACGTCAACTTCAGAGGAAAAGGGGTTGGACTTAGCATTAGAGTAGACTGACAAAGATGCTGGAGGGGCCCTGCGAGCTTTATTTTAAAATGAAACTGTGTACTTCGCGTGCAAGGACGTCTCCGTAATCAGTTGTCCGGCGTGTAAAGCGGCCACCACTGTTACAAATACCATCACAACTTGTATCTATCAACAAACTGGTGATCTGCTTTGCAACCGTTTTCCTTATCTCAAAACCAGTGTCGTAATAACTCCTTAGACGGGCTTATGCTCACAATTAACGTTAAACCTAGCAGAAAAACCACTGTCCTCAGCATTCCTGTCACTGGAAACATTCCTGCGTTGAATGGAAAAATATACAAGTCAGCTAGAATCCACGTGGAAGAACTGTCAGTGTCCCGTAAGCATAAAGCTGAGACAACACGAAGGCAGTAGCAGTCTTTGCATTCTTTTCGGTAGATGTAATGACACTATCCTGCCACTTTACAAAAGCTTCCGGTAAATAACGCGGTTTCCACTGCCTCCAGGATCGGCTCATATTTGACAGAATGACAGATGTGCAAAGACGTGACTATGTGGCGTAGTCATGACTTCACAGCGACGTCTTAATTTTTCGCAATCTGTGAGTTGATCCTGTTAGACACTGAAAAAAAGCAATAATTTGGTTTAGGTTGATAAAGAGGACTCTAAGAACTCGTACACTTCAAGTTTTGCAATCACAAGTTTATTATTAGTGGAGAAACTATACGGAAGTTTGATCGTTGAATTTCGCACCGAAATCACCACACCAGGTGTTAAAATTCCGAAACGTACTTTTCCTATGTTCACGACATTTTTGAACTCTCGTATGCTCGCTCTAGGACACCGACACACAAGGTACTTCCTATTTATTGAGTACATGCTATGTACGACCGAGTAAACGTTTTCAAAATTTACTTCGTCACGGTGTTTGGTGCGGAATTGGTAACGTCTCCACCCGCAATTTTTTTCGCTAGTTCATCACTAGGCAAACGTCGTCTTGCGGCAGGAGGGGTGTTTTCGTGGTTCTGCCAGTGTACTTCACTAATAAGCGAAAAATCTTTTTGCATTCAGTCTTCCTTTAGGAGAATTTTTGCATCAATCACCGACGACGTATAGTACACTGGCAATGATCAAATTCAGCGTTTGGTAAGGAATGGAAGGCTTTCGCCTTTATTACTTAAAAAACCCTTGTGTCGCCAAGCTAGGACTTCTCCTGGATAGGGAAATGGAGTCTGTTAAATTGAAAAGAATGTTTTTTATCAAAGAATGTGCCTTTATTTAGGAGTTTGCTCGCCAAGATTATGCTCGCGGCATGTCCCTTGACGTTACTCTAGTTGTCGAGGCGAGGGCTTTTGGTACACTTCCTTTCTGATAGCTGCAGTAGCGCGATGAGTGCACATCTCCACGCAGCTACTCATGATCAACACCTTTAAAGCGAAGGCAGCGGCGCAGAGACATCGCAGTACGGCTGCAATACAGGCCCGCCGCCTAGACCCCGCAGTGAGAGCTCGCGCGTTTGAAGAAAGACAGTAGCGTCAGCAGCAATCGCAAATCAGCGCCAGCATCGATCCGGAGGTGGCGGCCGCGGCGAGGGCACGCGCAGCAGAAGCAAAACGGGCTCGTCGACAAGCGGATCCTCAAGTGAGAGCCCGCGAAGCAGAGGCGGCACGTACGTTGCGGAAAGAAAACCTGTAATCAAAGTGGTCGCGGTAAACAGCGATCAAGCGCCTAAATGTCGCTACCCGAGTGTGGTTGCACCAACGCCCACTTCAAGCGAAACTTCTTGAATCGCTTGTTCGGCCATGGATTTAAGGTAAGCGACCACGCGACCACGTGTGGTTTAACAATATCACGACCATCGTCTACAGCCGTAACTACCAGATCCACGAGAACGTCATCACTGTGCTCCAACGAGAGTTTCCTCTCGTGCAGTGTCTTCAGCGGAACGTGCCCGACGACGCCGCCTTCGAAACACACCTCAAGTGCCGCGGCTCGTTAACACGCCTTGCTATAAAAAGGGCCTCGTCCAGAGAACTCATGGGTTCTCCCGATCTGTTCCGAGCGAGCTCCTCAATCTTCCTTCACGTCGGGAAGATGACGTTTTTTTTTTTGCAGCGAAAGCTGTTATCAGATAACAATGGAAGTGGCAGTGGGAGCTGTTGTCCACCACCGCTTGTGTCCACAACCACTATCCGCAAAATTAGTAAAAGAAAACGAATCCAGAAAAATTTAAGGGTTGTAGACAGCTTTTATTGTCATAATTATGATAATGAGCAGCTTCAACTTCGGGGTCAGTTTCGGGCTCTTCACCTTGGTTTTCATATCAAACTATCGAGTCAACCTGGGCGACATACATCCACCCTCTACCTAACATTTGCTCTTTGCTTTCGGCTACCACTGTGGTGCCAATAAGGGCCTCAGGCATCATCATAATATAATACTGAAAGCTGCATTGAGATCACAACAAGAACCGATTTATGCGGCGCAGTTATACGCCGCTGCCAGCGCTAGGGTCCGCAACCGCTCTACTATCGCGAGACATAAAGTAAAATGTAATCAGTAACAAATATTTCCAGGAAAGGATGGGATTTGAAACCCGAATTTCTGCGCGGCAATCGAGCACTTAAAGAGACAGTAGCTCTTAACACTCCTTCAGTAGGACACGCAATGCAGGTCTGCCTGGCAAGGAACCATGTTAGCACATAACAAACAAGTGTTACTCAATATGAATTGCACAACGACCGCAATTTAATACTCTAACCAATTGTAAAAGCTTCAGCCATAACTATTAAACGCCAGTGGCAATAGCATCAGTGAGCGTATATTGGGTACTTCCCTACTTCCTGGAAGTTACGTTGGTTCATGGCGTAGGGTACCTTGAACTTGTACCAGTCTTCAGGAATGTCTACAACTGGCTGTGGAAAGGACACCGTTCCAGCTTTCGTTGCGAATGCGCTACGTGTTCTGACTGGACCAAGCAATTTTTATTGTTATTGGCAGCTGCTGCTGTTAGGTTTCCTGTGGTCGAAATGTCCCTGAAAGTACTTTGAATCGTAGATAGGAGGCCATCATTCAAAAGGCTTACGTTTGCAGCTCTGGAGTGACACATCAAGAGATTGACGAATGATTACTAGAATAAATACAGTTAATTTAAAATTAGTAGATCTCCAGACCTAATTAGCAGACCTGTAGCGTTCACATCGTTACTCAGTCTTTGCAGTTCCATGGAGAGCGGGACGGAAAAAATAGACAGGGAAGGGTGAAGATAACCACAGGGTACTTGCAAAAAGTGACTGCCCCAAGAGTTTTTACATAGCGCGCTAGAAAGGCTTTCGCTGTGATTTGGCTGCGATTGCACTGCGTTTTATGCGTTGGTCTGGTCATTCTCATTTTGAGTCCCTCAATTAAACTGAGTCAATAAAGATAAGTGCTATGAAGCGGGTTATAAACAAGAAGTACACAGGACAGACATTCTACTTTGAACTTTATTCACCAGATAAGTTACCAGATATTCACCAGTGTGAAGTTTATTCACCAGATGCGATTTTTTTAAGCAGCAACCAGTCGGGGCGATAACATTCGTCAGTCATCCACGTCTTGGTAAATCCTCCACAAACATTGCACTGTAATGGTAAGAAAGAGGGGACAAACTTTATTGCGAAATTTGCCAGGCCTGTGGTACGAGCTATACATTACTCAGATACATAATAGGAGACATTTACTTCCTGGGGCGTCTCTGGCCAGCGGTATATCATTTTTGGTCGTCTATGACCGAGCTACCTCCAACTACATGTCGGAAATTTGCCCTTATTTACCATGCACTGATTAGATATTAATTTGTAACGACTGCATTGGCAATGACCCGCCACGGTGATTTAGGGGTCAATGCACTTGACTTCTGTCTGCAAGTCACGGGATCGAATCCCGGCTGCGCTGACCGCATTTTTGATGGAGGCGAAAATGCTTCAAATTAGGTTCACTTTAAAGAACTTCATGTGGTCCATATTTCTGGAGACCTTCACGATAGCGTCTATCAATGATATCGTGGTTTTGAGGCGTTAAACTCCAACAAATATTCTTCTATTTATTTGCAATGCGAATTACCACAGGCTGAGCTGGACGGGGTGTTCATCGATCGGCTGTTGTGGACCTGCCGCGTCTGGTTCAAGGAACACGACGTCCCGCTGCGGAGATCCACTGCTAGGGCGCAATGGAAGCCACCGCCGCAGCAAGAAGCTGTTAACCAACTGACCGCTTTAGTTGTCTTCATGGCCGTGCTTCTGTCATCCATCCCTGGAAAAGGGACGGCTGCATATGTGGGCTCGTGCCACTCCGGACATATTTTCTGCATCGCGGCGCTCCTGTGTGATTCCTGCAAGCTTGTCCTGAGGTCGCCTGAGCTGGACCACCACACCAAGGTATGTTATTATCATCATCGCCACCAACACACCACGGCTCGTCATAGGACTCGTCATAAACTCTGTTAGCGCACCTTCACAAGTATGGTTGCTAAGTACAAGCCGTTCATTAATAACCGTCTTAAGATTTCAAGGAGCAGTGACACCAAAATTCAAACATAATATGTAGAGTTCATTCGTTTCTTGGTAAGCACGTGTTTTTTTAGTGAAGTAGGAATCAGATCCATTTGGTGTAAGTTATTCTATTTCGAGCGCAAAGAGCATCCAAAGCCACCGCCACCGAGAAAACTAGGTGGTGGTGACAAAGCTCATCGGCGAATTCCCGACCATGAGTCACCCGGCTGCCTGACCGGGGTTCAATCGGGAATGAGAGGTCTTTTCTTCTTCGCTCACGCATCAGCTTCTCCTGGCCTGCGGCCCGGCGTCATGGGCTTGGCAGAGCCTCGTCCCCTGTGTGCACTGCGTGCAGGGCAGGTGACACCATCGAGCACCTGTTGTGTGTTTGCCCAGCGCTTCACACACAACGCGGCGTCTTGCTCGCCGCACTTCGTCGCCACGGTCCACCCGCAGCTACACAGAGAGGCCTTCTCGTTCCTGCACGGCACAACACTCAGGTCGTCAAAGCGATTCTTCGCTTCCTTGAGGACACTGGACTAGACAACCGGCTATAGAAGCCGCCCGCCACGTCCTTGGTCATGGACGCCATTTCTCTTTCTACAATCTCTTCTTCACATCTTTAATGTCCTCTTCTCCTCCTCCCCTGCAGGCGCTGCGCCGTGCTCTCAATTATTTCTGCAGAATTTGCATCTTTTCCTTTCCTTAACTTCTCTCTCTCATCAATAGTATTTTTGCATATTCAGCAAGCTCCAGGGCCACGCATAGAAGCATCGACAAGTGCCGATGAGCGAGCAGCAATGATGTCGACAATTTTGGTGTTCTCATCACGGAGTCTACATGTGGTACCGTCTGGTGGAAACGCCTGGCTGCCTGGCAACGGCTTCACATGCTTGTTTTGCTTGGTTTGTGCAGGGCGTTCGTGTTAATTGTGCGTTTTCATTTTGCCGCTTCGGATAATTTGTCAGAAATTAGTGTGCGTGAATGTGATTACTTGAAGCTATAGGCAAATCGCGAACAAGTAACCCACAAGCAGCGTTAATATGTATTACCAGCCAGCATGGCCCAAGCGTGCGTCTGCAGCTGTCTCGTCAGTGCGCGGTCCGGCGTCGATTTCAAAATAAATCCTCAGACAACGATCGAACCGATATTGCTTCGCTGCGGCAAGAATCGTCACAATTCCATATTCCCCAGTGTTTTGATCATCGCTCGTGGACGCTGATGACGGTGGCGACGACAATGGCTGTGGCGGAGGCATGCCTATACACGTGTGCGCCAAGCAAAAGAAATGTCAACTGAAAATTTAGTCACTATTTTTTGTGGCTGCGTGATCAAACGGGGCGAGACTGCGGGAGGGGACCGCTTGGCGGTGCTGGCAGCGCTGAAAATTGGCGGGTTTTGCACCCATTTTGAATTGGGTTTGATACTAGTCATACTGATCGAGATAACGTATATCCATTCGTCCATATGTTGCGTGATCAGTACAGAACCATCACCAGGGGATGAACTACGCATTGACGCCATAAACGTGACATGCATAAAATTGATGTCATTGCTGCTTTAACAAATCAACCACTACGCCTCTTTATAACGCGCTCTGTGCACTGACATATTATGAAGTCTCAATTTGAATGACCTTTATTAGGCCCGAGGAACCGGCAGCCTAAAGCTACGATGATTGAACGAAGGTGATGATGCTACGCGACAACAATGAGGATGCATGAGATACACATGATAATGATGATAATGTACAGGTGTAGAGGATGCGTATACTAAATGCCCACACATATCCCCCCCCCTCCGTCAAAGCGGCCAGCCTGGCTGCAACAAGTCAAGAGTACAAAGAACGTCGCATGAAGGGCTTCATAAGGGAGACATGGAAGACCTCTGTAGCACGATAACAGCGATCTGCTGGGGTACAAGTGGCGTCACGTGATAATTCACAGGTGCAGTCTCTTCAAGAACTATGTATGGCCCGATAAACCGTGGCTGAAATTCGTCACACAAACCAGGTGTGCGAAGAGGTGTCAAAAGGAGCACTTCGTTTCCAGGTTGGAAGAATACAGCACGTTGCGATTCATTATAAGCTATCCTTTTGTCTTTCTGTCGAGTTTCAGTATTTATGCGATCACGTTGGCGGCACTGTGCGAGTCGTAAAATGTATTCCTCTGTAGAGTGTGGAGATTAATCCGTTTGGCAGGTAAAGAAAGAGACGTCCAGGAGAGAAGTAGGGGAGCGTCCATAAACTAGGTAAAATGGTGAGTAGCCGGTTGTCCACTGAATGGCCGTATTGTAGGCGAAAGTGACGAATGGTAGAACTAAGTACCAGTTTTTGTGGTCTGGTTGAATATAAGCGGCGATCATGTCAGCTAGAGTGCGGTGGAATCGCTCAGTGAGGTCGTTAGTCTGGGGGTGATAACTAAAGGCAGTCTTGTGAGTTGTGCCGAAGGCGTGAAGAAGTTCATTCACTAGTCGTGAAAGGAAGGCCCTTCCACGGTCACTGAGCAATACACGTGAAGTACCACGACGCAGTATATAGGCTCGGAGGATGAAATCGGCAATTTCAGAAGCTGAACCAGTAGTGACGGATGCCGTTTTGGCGTAGCACGTCAAATGGTCAGCGGCTGTTACTATCCACCGGTTTCCAGCAGCACTGACTTTAAGGGGGCCATTAAGATCGACGCCTACAACTTCGAATGGTGTGGCTGGGCTCGGAATAGGCTGCAGTGTACCGGCTGGAGCAGATGTTGGTAGTTTTCTACATTGACAGGTAGTGCAGGACACGACGTACCAAGCTACACTAGTGGTAATGCTTGGCCAGTAAAACCAACTTCGAAGGTGATCGTAGGTTTTATGGTAACCAAGGTGACCAGCGGTCGGATGGTCATGAAGCGCTCTGAGGACTTCGGACCGAAGCGATTGGGGTAGAACGGGAACCCAGCGCAGATCGTCAGGATGGTAATTTTTGCGGTACAGCACCCGGTTATCCAGCTTAAATTGCGAGACTTGGCGACGGAGCCTTGCATTAGGTGGACGGGAACTGCCAGTGAGGTAGCCTATAATACGTCGACAGTATGGGTCAGCCAACTGCCGAGAAGAAAAATTGTGGGGATCGTCCGAAGGCAGCTGGTCCACAGAGGAGAGAGGAAACCTCCGTAGATGTGGACTCCGAGGGTGTGTAATGCAAAGTGGTGACGGAAATCCTGAGTGGAGTCGCTGTAAATGGGCAGTGAGAAAGAGCGTCGGCGTCACTATGCTTCCTTCCACACTTGTATACGATAACAAAATCATATTCTTGGAGGCGTAAAATCCAGCGGCCGAGGCATCCCGACAAGTTATTCCTTCATTTATTTACAGTACCTCAAAGGCCCCAATGAAGGGGTTTTACATGAGGGGTGGGCTATTACAATCGGTAAAGGAGTAGATGCTCGATCGCTGCTTTGAAGTTGATGATACTGGAGTGGTGCGCAACGTGAGGAGGAAGGCCATTCCAATCATGTGCGGTCTTGACAAAGATGGATGAAAGGTGCGCAGTGGTGTGAGCTCTTGGCGGGTAAACAGCTTTCCTGTGATTGATGCGATCGGAATGACGATGGGCTGGCGTGATGGTGGGAGTACGAGGCGATCCATGATAAAACTTAAAAAACAGGCACAGACGAGCTATACAGCGGCGTGACGAAAGGGTAGCGAGGTTAGCACGAGATTTAAGTTCGGTTACGCATGACTGATATGAATAATCTGAAAAGATGAATCTTGCTGCCCGGCTTTGCACTGTTTCAAGTGTTTTAGTATTGTTACTCTGATGAGGGTCCCAAACAGCGCATGCGTATTCAAGTTTTGGTCTGATTAGTGTCTGATAAGCGAGTAGTTTGACAGGGGTAGGAGCTAGAGGAAGGTTTCGGCGCAGACAGCCAAGAGCACGGTTTGCTTCGTTAGTAATGTGCGTTATGTGAAGGGACCATGTTAAATCAGAAGAAAAATGAACACCTAGATACTTGTATGTAGTTACGCATGAAATTTGAGTGTTGTTAATGAAGTATGCTGGAGATGGGTAGCACTGTCGGCGATGGAAAGAGACTAGTGACGTTTTGTTTGCGTTAAGGGTTATTAACCACGTTGTACACCCGATTTCAATTTTATGAAGGTCAGATTGAAGTTCATGAACATCTGATGTGTTGTTAATTGGGCGATAAAGGACAATCATCGGCGAAAACTCTGATGTTAGAAAAAATATTATTCGGCAAGTCGTTAATATATATGAGAAAAAGCAAAGGTCCTAGAACCGCGCCTTGGGGCACGCCTGAAATGACGGGGCGTAAAGACGAAGAAAGATTATTTGCGTAAACGAACTGCTGGCGGTTTGTTAAAAAGTCGCAAATCCAATAGAAAACTAAGGGGTCAAGGTTGAGACAAGAAAGTTTTAAGAACAAGTGTTTATGAGGAACTTTGTCAAAAGCTTTTTCGAAGTCTAAAAAGAGCGCGCCTACTGGTATATTTACATCAATGCTAGAGCTAATGTCATTAGTAAACAGAGCTAGTTGAGTGTCACACGAAGCACCTTTCTGAAAGCCATGTTGGTTTTTATGAAAGAAATGAAGAGGTGCGAGAAAGTTGACTACGTGGGAATAGATTACGTGTTCCATTATTTTAGAGCATACACTTGTGAGCGAAATGGGACGATAGTTTTTGGGTGAATACGAGTTACCTTTCTTTCGGATTGGAATGACCTTGCCTACCTTCCAGTCTTGGGGCACCATCCCAGATGAGAGTGATTGCTGAAAAATGTTAGATAAAATCACACTTGTTACAATTTTAGTGTTCTTCAATATTTTTGTGTTAATGCCATCTATACCCATTAATGAAGTAAGCTCTAACGAGCCGATTATCTTGGAAATACCATTTGCATGAAATACGATTTTCGACATGATCGGGTGGCATACAGGAAGGGCATGGGGAAGGTCACCGTCAGGTTCTATGGTGAATTCAGAGCAGAAGGTTTCATTTAATACATGCGAAGTGTAGTGTTCAGGAATTGAAACACTTTGTTCGTCGCGTAGTGTAATGTTCGATGAAGGGGTAATAGATGATGGGTTAATTGTTTTCCAAAATCGCTTAGGATTTTTTCGGAGCATACCAGGTAAGGTAGAAGAATAGAAAGAATGCTTGGCTTTAGCTGCGAGAGAATCAAAAAGCTTTTCGGTTGCCTTGTATTTGTCCCACGCGTACTGGGTGTCTGAATGCTTAGCGGAGCGGAACTGGCGCGTCTTTTTATTTTTCAGACGTTTTAGTGAGGCGTTGAACCATGGGGATGTTGACCTTATGGTTAAGGTGACGGTGGGAACGTGAACTTTTATCAGGTGCTGTAGTTTGGTTTTAAATAGGTGCCAGTTTGTTTTGACAGTGCGCATAAAAAATCGGTTAGAAAGGATTCAGAGAAAGCTGTTAGTTCATCGTTTATAGCTCTGTAGTTGCCCTTATCTTATAATGCGATTGTTCTCTTAGTTTTTTTGGGATTAGGTAAGTAGCACTGAAAGGTTGTCTGAAGAACAGAGTGATCGCTAATGGCAGATAAATATGACACTGTACTAAAATTATCAGGGTGAGACGTAAGCAATAGGTCTAGAATGTTGGAGGAGGGTTCTGTTTGTCGAGTAGGTTTAGAGATAAGTTGTGATAAGCCGAATGTTAAACAAGAGTTTAAGAAGTCACTTTCAGCGTTCTGTTTTGATGCAGTTAGTGCTACATTTGACCATGTTATTCCGGGGAAATTGAAGTCACCAAATAAAATAAGTGGGGCGTTTGGAAATGCAGTTGTGACAGAATAAATGGCATCATGGAAATGTTTTGTGAAAGACGTATCGGCTTCAGGTGGGCGGTAACGCACTCCGATTACAACAGGTGGATTAGACGCTTGGCAATGCACAAAAAAGATTTCTAAGGGAGAGGGTACATCAACTATGGAGCACTGAACACTGTTATGGGCGGCCATCTTAACACCACCACCACGTTTATTTTCTCGGTCGCGCCGAAAAATTTCAAAATCAGGGAAACAGCACTGTAGTTCGGTGTTGGAAATGGATGATTTTAGCCAAGTATCGGTTAGAACTATGAAATTGCAGTCAGTGGTATCTGTTAAGTGGGAAAGTGAGTCGCGTTTGGGCAGGATACTTCTTATGTTCGTATATACGAAAGACAGAGCTGTGCGTGGAAATTCTCGCTGAGAAGAGTCATGTGATTGCTACCGTGGCTGTCGAATGACCTTCTGCTTAGTAGAATCAAAAAGGTAAGTAGTGTTATCGAGTATAAGTTTCTCATAACGGAGCTTGAAAGGCTTGCGTTGAGTTCTACCGAATTCGACTAGCTTTTTGCGGGAAAGGCGAGTAGCTGGCGAGAAATCTGCTGTAATCCTGTAGTTGGTGCCCTTGAGTCACGTGCTTCTTGATAATACGCCCTCCTTATCTTTGAAATGGAAAAATCTGACAATAATGGGTCGATTGTTATTTGGTCGAAAGCGGCCAATTCTGTGAGCGCGCTCTATGTCTCTTGGTTGCAAAGAAGTTAAAAGGCTCGCGCTGCAGAAATCGATTATTCATCTCCGAACTTCTCCGATTGCTCCCATGTTTCATGTTCATTGTCTTTTCGCCCAAAAAACACTAGATTTGAGCGTCTAGCCCTATCTTCGGAGTCGTCTAGTCTGGTAGCCGAATTTGCAAACATCTTGGTGCTCTGCTCTGCCATGCCTCGAACTTCATGGATTTGTTTTTCGACTAAGGCGATCGAAGAACAAACGCCCTCTATTTCCCCTAGTCTTTTCTTTATATCGTCGAGAGCTTTGTCATTTTCTGATAATTTTAAGTGGATTGATTTCATTTCATCTAAGAGTGTTGCTTGTCTGCTCTGAATTGCGCTCAGCACTAACTATATGTCATCAGATGGCTGTGATGAAGCGGATCAAGTGTTGGGACCAGGGTTTTCCTCAATATCGCCTGCTAGAAGCAAGAGGTTAAGAATAACATGAGTACACTCACAAATCATGGCAATGCAACACCGTGGGCTTGGCAGCACGACTAATGCCTTGTATTGTGTACGGCGGGTGAAGAGAGAATATGAACATGTTACCTGAACGAAAGGCAAGCGAATCGCGTGAGGCGTTGCTGACATGCTGCCAAGCCCACTGGAAGCAGGTGACGTTTTGTCAGGCCTTATATAGTGCTGCTGTGACGTCAGAGTGGTCGACGTAGCGGTGAAGCATCCACAGAAGGAAAGGGCATGAGACAGCTGAGCGATGACGTAGGCAGGGGTGTGCTTGCGAAGATCATCATGCACACGCCGCTCGTTTTCGGAGCCAGGATCTCGTTGAACGAAGACTGTCGTAGTTGAAGGATGCAGCAGCTGGTGGCCCACGAACATCGGGTCTCCATCGGCTACGCAGGGGGGCCCATGGAAGGATGTCAGCAGGCACATCAGGGTGAGTGACTGCACGAAAAGAAAGCGGATCACGTGAGCGTGAGGCGTTGCTGACATGCTGCCAAGCCAAATGGAAGCAGGTGACATTTTATCAGGCCTTATATAGTGCTGCTGTGACGTCAGAGTGGTTGACGTAGCGGTGAAGCATCCACAGAAGGAAAGGGCATGAGGCATCTGAGCGATGACGTAGGCAGGGGTGTGCTTGCGAAGATCATCATGCACACGCCGCTAGTTTTCGGAGCCGGGATCTCGTTGAACGAAGACTGTCGTAGCTGAAGGATGCAGCAGCTGGTAGCCCACGAACATCGGGTCTCCATCGGCTACGCAGGGCGGCCCATGGAAGGATGTCAGCAGGCACATCAGGGTGAGTGACTGCACGAAAGGCAAGGGGATCGCGTGAGCTTGAGGCGTTGCTGACATGCTGCCAAGCCCACTATTGAGTGTCGAAAGCGAACGTAAAGCGTGGTGGTCGGTCACAATGGTGAAATAGTGGCCATGCAGATATAGACGAAATTTCTGCATGGACCAAACGATGGCAAGGCATTCCTGCTCGGTGATCGTGTAGTTCCTCTCGTCTGCAGAAAGGACGCGGCCGGCGTATGCAACGACTCGCTCTCGCGAAGAGTTGTCGGGTTGCAGGAGCACGGCTCCTAAACCGCGGCCGCTAGCGTCTGTGTGCAGGAACGTCGCTGCATCCTCGTGAAAATCGGAAAGTACAGGGTCAGTCGTGAGGGCATCTCTTCAACCCGTCAAAAGCCGAATCACATTCCTCAGACCACTGAAAGGGCATACCGGAAGCAAGTAGCTTATGGAGTGGTGCGGCTATGGAGGTAAAGTTTTGTATGAATCGCCGAAAGTAACAGGCGAGACCAAGGAAACTTCGGAAATCTTTCGGTTTGTCAGGGCAAGGGAAGCGAAGCACTGCAGCAGTGTTATCAGGTTGGTTGGTTGGTTGGTTGGTTGCGAAACTTTATTGAGGTCCTGCAAGGCGCACGTCAGCGCGCAGTGGGCGACTCCCACGTCGGCAGTGTTATCAGGATCTGGACGAATTCCATCCTTGTTCACAACATGACCGAGGACCTTGATAGATATGCTGGCAAAATGGCACTTCTTAGTGTTAATTTAAAGACCAGCGCCCGCAAGACAAGTCAAGACCTCGTCCAAGCGTTCCAGATCTTGAGGAAACGTCAATGAAAAGACAACAATGTCATCGAGTTAACGTAGGCAAATCTTCCATTTCAGGCCACGCAGCACGGTGTCAGTCATGCGCTCAAAAGTTGCGGGCGCATTGCATAGACCAAACGGCATAACATTGAATTCGTATAAGCCGTCTGGGGTTGCAAACTGAGTTTTTTCTTTATCATCTTCGTGCATGGCGATTTGCCAATAGCCGGAACGCAAGTGGAGGCTCGAAAAGGGTTCAGCACCCTGTAAGGAATCGAGGGCGTCGTCGATGCGTGGCATGGGGTATACGTCCTTCCTAGTCGACGCAAAATCGTACGGAACCATCTTTTTCTGCACACCAGAATGATGGGAGACGACCAAGGACTGGTTGAGGGTCGGATTATCTCCCGTTGTAGCATATGGTCTACGTTTTTTTCAATGATTTTTCGTTCGGCTAGCGAGACGCGGTACGGACGGTGGAGCACAATGGATGTTCCTTTGGTCTGAATACGATGTGCTGTAGTGGCTGTCTGGCCCAGGGTGAATGAATGAACGTAAACTCCTATTCCAGAACTGAGTCTATTAGTGAGCCGGTTTAATGACGGTGAAACGAAAAATGCAACATAATCGACTGATATTCCTTTTTCAGATACTCACTGGAGACTACAAAGTTCACCTAAAAAAACACATCGCACTACACCTATTTACCACATCCAGAACAAAACACTCGAAACATATCACACCACTTAGCTACAGAACAGATTTATTCAAGTATTCGTTTTTGGTTCAGAACATCAAAGACTGGAATCAATTACCCCAATACATAGTCGAACATTGCGATTTACAAAGGTTCGAAAAGGCTTTGTCAGAATATTTGTAACCAAATTGCTTGTTCCTTGTCGCTTGAACATGTTCAATGTACTATATCAATATGTTCATTATGTACTATATCACTTCAGATCTTTTTTCTTTTTTAGTGACGTGTACGAGATGTATTTGAACATGTTTCTTTTATCCGTGATATGTGCGGGATGTTCTCTGATATAGTTTTATGTTTTTGTTTTTGTTATTTCCACATAGTGTGTGTCTTGAGCGTACAGTGTGAAACTTGTTTCCACATATGTTCTTTGTACGTGCCAGATATGTAACCCCAACTCCTGTCTTGGCTCTTGGACTGACAATGTGAATAAATGAATAATAAATAAAGGAGTTTGCATGCTTTTCCAACAAATTAAGCAGGTGCTGCTTCTGTGTGTCTGTCTAGTCTTGTTTATGGCTGCTGTAAAGGGCGAGGAAGGAGCATGATCTGCAAGATGGCATTTAGAGGAAACAGGGTTAAGAGGCACGACGCACACAGGCTCCAGATCGGCAACGCAGGCGACAGTAGTGCCCCATGGCAGTAAAATTTTATCTGGTGTGGTGTTGGTAGCAGCAAGGACAGCTGATTCATTGTTGAAGTGAGCCACACCTGATGCGAGAGCTATGCCTTTATTAAGGCAACGGGGCGACGGAGTGACCAGAATGTGACCAGAGTTGACGTCGTGATGTTCTTGTGGTGGTACCTCGATGTATAGAGCAGCGATAAGTCGAAGTGGCCTGTAGGTTTCGTCGTTGAGTAAGTGGTCCGTGTCAGTAAGATGGACGACACGTTGCGCAGAACAAATAGCCGCAGAAGGAGAGGAAAGAAAGTCTCAGCCTAAAATGAGTTCGTGGGAGCACGGGGATAGCACAGCAAACCCTATGTGATGAAGAATTTCGTTGATTAGTACACAGGCAGTAAAGAGAGCGGAAGGGCAAATCGTTGTTCCCTGGGCTGTAACCAGTGTTGGTCCATCATAAGACGTCGTGACTTTTCGAAGACGGGCACACAAATCAGCACCACTAACAGAAAACGCAGCCTCAGTGTCCACCAAAGCATCAACGTCCACTCCCTCAACTCTGACCGCCATCATATTGTAAGGGCGCGCTGGAGTAATTGTAGTCCTGTGTTGGAATGCAGTTTGTCCTCCAAAAACTGCGTCGCTTAGTTTTCGGACGCCGATCAGAAGCGAGGGAAGCAGGCTGAAGAGAAGAGGAGCAACGGTAGGGCGATGGTGAACGGCGTTGGTTTGATCGATGACTACTGCGCAAGTCTCCCTACGCTGGCGGAGAAGGAGACCAATGCGGCGCTGACGAATAACGGTGGCCCTGCTACAAGGCTCTTGTGGTATAGTCCCGTTCGCGTATGTCGTACCCTCACCGCTTGTCTTGCTGGCGCTTGCGGCAAAAGCGTGAAATGTGACCACGATAGCCGCAATAATAGCCCGTAGGGTGAGTCGATCGATAAGGAGGATAGTAGCTTGCCCTAACTGCACCAGGAGAGAGAGCAGTGAGAGGGACAGATGACGGCTTAGGCGGTGGTGATGGAAAGCTCGTGGGAAAGCATGTGGGAGGTGCGGCAGCAACCGACGCGTACGTTCGTGGTGGAGACGTCGAGCTGACGGTGCCTGGTGGCGCGGCGGCGGTGTGCGGGAGTGATAGGAGAGTACGGTGACAGTGGGCTGCAGGTGGGCCATGTGGGTCATACACGTGAGCTCCTCCCTGATGACATCCCGCAATGACGTTGAAGAAGACTGAATGGGACACACTGAAGGGAGTGTGAATCCCATTGTTTCTAACTCTTCGCGTACAATCACACTTATCGTGTCTCGTAGGTTTGGATCGGCTGTAATACGGGCCACGTCACTATCCGGTTGTAAGCGCGTAGACTCAAGTTCTTCGAGGCGCTGACAGGTTGGCACAACGTCAGCAACGGTAGCCGTATTCTGGATTGCAAGGGCATTGATTGCGATAGGTGCAATCCTCTTAAGAAGCTGGCGCACTTTGTCTGACTCTGTCACTGGTGTGTAAACCCTGCGGCAAAGTGAAAGAACATCCCCGATGTAGGATGTATACGACTCCGCGATGTGGTTTTTCCGAGTCGCGAAAGCTTTCTTTGCAAGAGCCGAACGAAGAGCCGGTGTGCCAAAGACATGGCGAAGCTGATCATTGAAGGCTGTCCAGTCGGGGATGTCGATGAAGTGGTTGAGGAACCACGTCTTCGCGACACCCGTGAGGTAGTATGACACGTGAGCGAGTTTGTAGGTGTTATATCACCAGTTAGCAGCGCCGACACGTTCGAAATCGTTCAGTCATTCCTCTACATCTCCCCCGCGCATACCAGCGAAGGCATGGGGCTCGCGCTGGAGGCTGTTGATGACGTGAGAAGGCACGGCACGCGGTGGTGGAGTGGGAATGGCTGCAGCACTGACCTCATCTTGGTGCGACATATTTCTGGACACCTGGCCCAAGCGGCGACCTGAACGTAGCCCCAGGGGTAGAGTGGTCGAGAGGAAGGCGGGGGATCTAACAGCACGCCCCACCACGTATGAAGTCTTGGTTTGGATAACCTTTATTAGGCCTGAGGAACCGGCAGCCGACAGCTACGATAAATGAACCAAGATGATGATGCTACGCGACAACGATGAGGATGCATGAACCACACATGACAATTATGATAATGTACAGGTGAAGAGCATGCATATACTAAATGCCCACAATATACGTATATGCAAATGCAGTAAAAGCTTTATAGGTCGTACCTCAATAATCAATAAAACAGGATCCTTCGCACGGATCTTTTGGTTCTGGGCAGCCTACGCGTTGCTTGACGGCGAGAAACATTTTTTATTCGGCCACATTAGGCCGCAACTCGGTTGATTCTGACAATCTTCGGAGCGCGCCTAGCACGAAACATGGCAATTCTTTGTCCCGAAAGAACAACAGCATTCACAGCCAGCGGAAACAAAGTTGAGTCCGGATCGCTATTTTCATCATAGCGAATGCATGCGTGTGATGGTCGTAATGGTGGCAGTATACACGCAAAGGAGGAGGCCTGCCGAATAGTTTTAAATTAATTAAACACGGTAGTCTGGCACCGATGTCGCGTTGGAAACTAGAACGCATAGTGAGAAAAGTTGCTGCTTCTACACAGGTCTTATGCGGAATAAGTGCAGCATTTACCTATTCATGAAGGAAATTGAGGTATACATAGCAGACATTTTTCCTTTGTTTTCTTTATTTGTACTCGATAGGTCGACATTCAATGACTTCTGATACATTTACCGGATTTGTGAAAGTTGAATTGACGAGATTTCAGTGTATTGTTTACATTGTGAACGATGGCGATTATTTATTTTCATCACCATCAGCTTGACTACGCCCACTGCAGAGCAAAGGCCTCTACCATGTCCCAACAATCAACCTGGTATAGTACTTTTTTGCTGCCATGTTTACCCGAACTACTTAATCTCATCTGCTCACGTACTTTTCTGTCTCCCTTTCGCGCCTTTACTTTTTGTTAAAAATCAGTCAGTTACCTTTAATGACGAGCGGTGGTCCTGCCTACGCACTACGTGCTCTGCCGATGACCATTATTTCTCCTTGATTTCGACTACGATACTCTTAACCCCGGTTTGTTCCTTGACCAACTCTGCCCTCTTATTGGCTCTCAAGGTTACATCTATAATTTTCCTTTCAATCGCTCACTGCGTCATCCTCAATTTTTTTCAAGTCCTAGCTTTTTGTAAGCTTCCAAGTTCCTTCTGCGCAGGGAAGTGTCTGTAAGATGAAGCTATTACATACATTCTTGTTGAAGGGTAGTGGTAGACTGTCCTTAATGATTTCAGAATGTGTGTCGAATATGCTCCATCCCATCCTTATTCTTCTTGTTAATTCACTCTCGCGGTTCGGCTCCACGGTTACTACATCTCTTAAGTGCACATACTGCTTTAAAACATTAGTTATGACTGTGCCCATTGTAACATAAGCGAAGCTCTCCAAGCCCCCTTACTGGTTGACATAATGCAACTTACAGTTCTATTCTGCACTTCGGCCACGTGTTCTCACCTTCTCACCTCTCCCCTGATTCCAGAGTTCTCGCCTTACATAAAGCATGTATAGGGTGTTTTCTCCAAGACGTTTCACGCAGTGGTGTGGCTTTGTTGCAGATAAGTGAACTCGTGTCTGTTATATGCATGATTCATGGAGCTCTCCTTCAAAGGAACTCTTTAAAACCGAGGGTCGGTCGTGCGCCCTTTTTTGCCCACGCGCGAGAGCGAAGAAGCCTGACAAGAGGGAGAACATGGTAAAGATATGAGGAACACAGGGAGGCTTATATTGAGAAGCTACTTGAGCCAGGTAAAGAAAGCGTGGCAATATTGAAAAGACCATGCAAGGTAGAAAGAAGCAGAACGAAGGTGAAGCTGCGGTGGCATTAGAACAGGTGGTGTAGGGAGGAGATATAAAAGTAGTGAGATTAGCTGTGCTGGGAAAAGATGTAGATTGATGCTAGCACATTTTCAAGCACCGGCGATGCAATGCAAAGACCTGGAGCAGTGTGCCGAGCGTTTGCGACTTGAAGCCATTGCTTCGATTCTTTAAAGAGCCTTCGTAGGTCAAGTCATTTGAAGCCTTGTTGAGTGGCGCATTTGTTTCTTCAGTCGGACAACACATTTTAACAGACTGCTAAGCATATAATAATATATTATTGTTTTAAAACTGCCACCGCAGGTCGAGTGCCTCCGCAGAGCCCTAACTACAGCCGGCGAAGCTGCTGAACGAGGTGCCCCTGCCCGCATGGCAGCGCTAGTGGACTGCTTGCGGGACGCTTTCTTGTCGCCAGATGTTCCGGAGGATGATCGCCTGACCCTGCTCGAACTTATAGAGCTGCGCGCTTCAGGGTGGAAACTATCCCCGGAGCAGCAAATCTCGTACGCTAGCCTCAACGATGCCGTCGGAGACGAATGCGACGATGTTCAAAACTTGTCACCTCTCCCATGGCGCATCGCCGAATGAGGCTTCCTTACATTTGCACCCGGAGACGAAACCTTTCCGTCAACACGTTTTGCATCACGCTCAATAGCTTCTTCCTTTTCTTTGTGTGAAATAAACTAATTCCTATTTGATGGATCTGCCTATGGCTTTTACGAGCTGTTTTTAACTTGGTTTTTCGTTTTGAAATGTAAACTGATTTTTTTAAGTACAGCGATGGAAGGCCTCAGATAAAACGAGGTAACAGCATGGCCCAGAACCAAAAGCTGCAACAAGATACATCTTGTTTCGAGAGGACGGCAAATGGTTTGACCCTCATCACCTTCTCAAATATTTTTTTTTCGAGTTGGCAGGCGTATGTATTCACACACAGAATTCACGAACATTCGAAGAGAATATCAGAACCCCATCCAGAAGAGAATCTCGGTTACGCCCTTTCAAGTGCGCTCTTTGCTGCTTCAGTACGAATAGGTCATTATAAAACACGCATTTTATTCCTTCGTAGATTTCCGTTCACGCAGGTGGGCTGTGCCGACAGCGTCGGCTGCTATTTTGTTTTGGCTTAGGCTGCTAATCACTCTGCTCTGCTAAGTGCCTTTCTCAATGCGACCGAAGGGGGAAGACTGAAAGGAAAAAAACGACCGATAAGCATTGCGTTCTCTACAAATACCTGAAGAAAGTCATGGTGGAATTTACCGAATGAAATTCACTGTGTGTAATAAATACCTCCTTCCGAAAGAATTCAGATGAGATGTGAATATGGAAATCCCTGAAGTAAAAAAATTGAAACGATACTGATTAGGGCAAATCTGTCATGATATAAGTACAGTGAATTTTTATCTCTATTTATTTATTTATTTGTTTATTACAAATACTGCTGAGCGTTTTCGGGCTGCAGCAGCAGTGGGTACATGAATGTCAATGATAATAACGGAAACTGAACTGACTAAACACAATGCAGTAGAAACGACAAAAAAATGGGCCTGTATCTACATGCTACACTGTAAATGTCGTCGAAAGACGATAGTCTTGCGTCTGGAGAATGTGAACAATACGTGTATTTTATGTTCTGTGCAAGAAAATCGGTGAATGGTATTCTCAAGGCGCTGCGTTGGAGTGCATCGAGCGTGTAGCGGAGGTGAACAAGAGCATCCAGACACGTTAGACAAGAGCGCCATCTGGCAGTTATCTTTGAAAACGATGGTGTGCGCGACCACGGAGAAAGATGCGCGCCAGTCTCGAAGGAGATAAGGTGTAGAATGCAAAGCGACGGGCAGGTGCCACCACCTGTCATCGTAGCAAAGCGTTGAAAACATTTTCATGAGCATCGCGTTGCACTGTCAGCGCAGTGCGACAAACGCTACAGTCCTTAGAGTTACTTGTGTGTGCTTTCACTAGTATAAAGGCAGACATACAAAACATAGACGTGTTGTCGTGGTGCCTCTGATATACACAGTACTTGCTTTTTTATTGACAATCCCACAACTATGAACACTAAAGCTTGAGCAATATTGGAGGGCGCTGTGGATGGGGTTGGCCGTTTGGTGCCGTTTGAGATGTCGTTAGGGTGGACAAACAGACAAATGTACAAACTGTCATACAGACCGACATTTTTCCATCGAAGGTCGCCAAGAAAGACTATCATCTTTAAAAACGCCATGCCTGAGCAGAACGCGCAACACAGACACCGCTAAAGCTGGAGGAGCAACCTTCCGGAGCTTTTTTAAACAATATGGGAAACCGATACAAACACAATTGCGGTGTAGCCACTACACCCATAATTTTGGTGCCGGCATTTGTTTGTTTGTTTGTAGACTGGAATTGATGGCACATACTTACTGTGGGGCCAAGAATACATAATATCCACTATGCCATCCTTCGTCAATATTCGGTGCAGCGTCATCCGCTTCACGCTTGCAGGAAATTTTGTGCAATGTTTTGTTGCCATGGTTGACGACGAGGAAGGATTATGCCTAATGCTATTATGACAGGGTAGTACCAACGCTTAACTGGCGACCACACACATAAATTAAGTGGCGACCTCATATCGAATATATCGCCGGAAAAGGTGTGCGGGTCATTGGCATATTACGTAGGCTAAGCAACTACCGCATAGGTATGAAAACAGACACATTGGTAATGATATATCGCATATACGTTCATCCTAGTTTGGAATTTGGTTGTGTACTTTTCTCTGGAGTTCCAGCTTACAAGTTGTGGTCTTTAATTCTTCTGGAAATAGAAGCGTTGCGCTTATGCCTTGGCCTGCCCAAAACAGTTGCTAACAATGTGTTGTGTCTCGAATCGAGGGTCCCTTCTCTTTCTTGTAGAATTCTCTTTCTGACCGTTCAGACATTCTTAAGAATTTATAAATCCCTATTACTACCTGCAGAAACAGCCTTTATTTCCACCCCGGAATCAATTTTCAGTGCTAGACGACCGCGATTCCACAACCCCCTACTTATATTTGTGCAATAATTACTGGAGCCTCTAAACATACGTATATGCGACATCATGCCGAGTCGCTATAGTTCATACCCTGTGGAAATTAAATTTAGCAATATTTTCTCTAATAACGCCAAATTACATTCCCATAATATTTTGGATGGTTTATTACAAGACCACCTGCGCGGTATTACAACGAACGTTATTATTGCTACAGACGCATCGCAATGTGACTAAAATTGCGGGGTTGGTATTTTCAGCCCAAATTTACAATGGATTTATTCCCTTAGACTATCCGATTTCATACCCCGTTTTGTGGCTGAATTTTTGACAGTAGTTACATACAGCAATAACGCAAGTTACATACAGCAATTACATCAGCTGTCATAATAACAGATTCCCCATCTCCCTGTGCGGCACTTTCTGTTGGTGCTAATAATCAAGTAACAAAAGGTGTTCCGTGCACTAGTGCCTGAGCATTTGAGAAAAGTACGATTAGTTTGGGTGCCTGGACATAAAGGTTTATTTCTAAATGAAATAGCTGATTCCTCAGCTAAGTCGTAAATTAGCGAATCGATTCTACCGCAGTGTCCATCATCCGCTTATGTGACTGTTGCTCGATTCCGCATACGTACGCTTATAGAAGTCTTTAGAGGTACAGCGCTCAATAACTCTACAGAATATCGCCATTTATTATATCACTGGTGAAGAGACTTTTGCAGCACAAGTAAACAAGAAGTAGCTATAACAAGACTGCGTTGCCGGGTACCAAATCTGAATTTCTCTAAACGCAGGTCTGCTCAGGCACCTTCGCCACTTTGCACGTTCTGTGATGAACTTAAAAAAAATAGATCATTTCTTTTTCACGTGCAGGTGGTTTGACACATTCCGAAACAACCTTTTAGAAATACCTTTACGTGGTATTGGTATGGACTTATCTGTGCCAGTCATTTTGTTTTTTGCAGCTTCCAGTTCTGGGTTCTTTAATGTAATAGTACGCGTGGCCGTCCGAAACCGTGCTGATGAAACTAATAGGTTGACTAATTAATGTGTTTCATAATCGTAACATATCTACAAAATTATAAACGCATAAAAATCACGTTATTGCTAGTTTTTAAGAATAAAATCGTTTCTTTATTTAAATATTGCATGCATTAAATTAAGCACTAAACTTTCCAAGGTTATCGGTAATCTTTCTATTATATCTCCAATATACTTAATCTGAACAACAAATTTTAAAACCACTCCATTCTGGGCCGTATGCATCCCGATCAATATAGGTGAACAAGAACAAGAACTAGTACCATTCGACGAACCACTCGTTACGAAATTCTCAAGGTGTGGCGCCTGGCTGCTGTGTTGCAGCTCTAAACGCTTTATTTACACACATTAATGGTGATTTCGTCCCCGACATGAAGCCTGCTTATAGGGTGCAGTTTGCCACGGAGTTCCAAGCACTAGCGTAGCTGAGTGTAGAATACTGGGTTGGCACACAGCGGACTCGGCTCGAATCCAATTGTGGTCTTACTATTTTTTTTAGTTTTTTGTTTTGCTTTGCGCGATAGGGATTACAGACACCGGTGGAAGCAGACAACTACGGTGCCCGTAACCCGTGTTGGGATCTCATGACAGCTTCCCTATAAAGAAATACCAAAATACGGCACTTGAATATGGAACATAAGCACGGAGCAGAATTTCGAAAGTCAACAGAAAGGCAATTGACGGGATACGCGAACGATTGTGTCACGTCCGCATTAACCACTGCTCCTGCTAATTCGCTCAGTGCGGTGAAAGTGAAAGTACATAAGGAAGTTATGAACATATATACTTACCTTAAGGTGGCTGAATAGTAGCTTGTGCAATAATGAGTACAATGAAACCGCCTGAGCGGGCTCATTATGTAACGTTTACTGTGCATAAGCTAGCGTGGCCGCTATCGTTTGCACCAAGCGGAAACACGCTCAGAAGTGTGCGAGTGCGCTTAGCGTCAGGCGAGGAAAGATTTGCCATGCTGGAAATTATCCTATAAGCACGATCTTGCCGTGCTGGAAAACTTTATTGAGAGTATAGATGCTGACTTGTACATAACGGTGAGTCAGCCTCTAACTTCAATGAATTCATCGTTGACAAGCACGTGCTGAAAATAAAGGGACGAACAAGAGCAACCAACGGGCGAAAGCTTTATAGAAACTGCGTTGTTTTTTTCGACAACGTTCGCTTAAGAACAGAAGGAACTGCAATGGGTACGACGCTGCTTCTGTGCAAAGCCGGAAAGTTGGAGACCAAACTAGTCTTCGTGTTCTATGAATAATGCGGGATGAAGCTAAAATCCAGGGGGAACCGATAAACGAAACTCAACAGCGCAAATTGCGCCACTTTTGATAATTCGCCTTAAATGTACAGTAGAAGTTGTAATACTCATTCACCAAGCGAAGCGACAGATGAATGACTTACGCATATCTACATGTTTAAAAGCACTGAAATATTGGGAAAGGTTTGTGCTTGAACATAGTTATATTCAGAGCGCGTAAACAGACAAGAAACGAGGGACAGAGTTATGCAGCACTCGTCTGTATTACTCTGTTTTTCGTTTCTTGTCTGATAACGCGCTCTATATGCCACTATATATGCATGTGTGGCTGTTCCTCGTCCTCGTGTGTCGTGCGCATATGTTGTTGTAAACGCGGACGTTAACTGCCGGAAGCTCAAACTGAAGCATGGAGGCTGCGCTTGCTTTCAGGTCACCATGTATACATGCAATCATTTCTTTTGAAAAAAAAAATTCGCCGAGTCAAAAAAATTTGCGATTAAGTATTTCCCATGGCAGACACGATGCTTTCATATGAACGTGGGTAGCACATTATTGTAATTTCGTAACTCATTGATACGATGCTATTGGTCACCGAAGTACGCGCACAAATTCATGCGATTGCAATAAGATTGCACCACGTCAACAAAGAAAGAAAGAAAGAAAGAAAGAAAGAAAGAAAGGAAGAAAGGAAGAAAGAAACAGACAATATGAAGTACAAAAAAACTTATCCAATAAACAAACAGGGGAACAGAAGCAATAAATAAAGATAAACTACAGAGACCACGCAGCTTCGTCGTTGCGTCTGGTTTTACGCCATCGGAGCTAAGCGGACGTCACTTCTTAAATCAAATTTCTCGTAGTAACGAAGCTTAACAGGGATTTAAATACCACTGGAGATGTTTCAAACGGGAATTTCAAATAACTTCAGAGCTGCCTATTTATTTATTTATTTATTTATTTATTCATTTATTTATTTATTTATTTATAATACCCTCAGGGCCAAATGGCATTACAGAGGGGAGTGGATTACATCGAATAACACATGGTACATGGTGGGGAGGGAAAAATACAGCGTTAGTACGAATATAAGCAAAAGTCAGCGTACAAACAAAAAATACATTAAATACGTCCTGCGTATACAATGTTAGCTACGGTATCACGAAAAACATGGTTGTCATTAATAGCAACAATTTCAGGGGGAAGGTGGTTCCACTCGCGAGAAGAACGACGCAGGAACAACTGCGCAGCTGTGTTAGTACGATAGGTGATAATTCCAACCTTGTGACGGTAATCGACACGGTTGGAAAAATACTGGGGTTGCAAAATAAGTTCGTCGCACAAGATGGGGTGGTCATAAAATTTATGAAAAGTTGATAGGCGGGAAACTTTTCTTCGAAGTGACAGGGTAGGCAGGGACAGATTATTTTTCATTGCAGATATACTGGCAGTGCGATTGTAGTTCGATAATATGAAGCGTGTGGAATTATTCTGAACTAGTTCAAGCGATGTAATTAAATTAATGTGGCTGGAATCCTGTTGCTGCTGGCGGAATGGTTTCTTGCAGCAAACGTCAAGTTTTATTACCCTTTGCACTTTTCGTGGAACCGGAGCTTGGGCTCAGTAAAGATCGTTTGTAGACTCGCATTGCTTAAATTTTAACTTTTTCGACCTTTACAAAGTTTTTGACGATGCCTGCTAACCTGAATTGTATAGCTTGTAGCGAAGCCTCCAAACACTGAAATGGGTCGAACTCTCAAGTGCTTTCCAGGGGCTCTAACCAAAAAGAACGCCACTCGCGCTGAGAGTCCGTGCTTGGTCATTACTGTCGCCATTGTGTATGCTCGCTGTGTGCCGGCTAATAAACGCCCCAACAAATTTGTCTAGGTTCGGGGTATCACGAGTAACCACTGCCGGTCATCGGCGTAGTGATTGCGTCGGTGTAGGAGGTCGTCAAGAGTGACGAAAGGGTGAGGTCGACGACACAAGGCACGCGTGGATGGCATTGCGGACGGATCAGAGGAAGAGTCGATCAGCGGGGCGATCCAATTATCCTTTGGCTGTTGGGTAACGATGATGTTAACATCAATGGCAGAAACAGCAACCGAGAATACTGAGCAGAGCACGTCATCTTCAGGCAGACGGGAGCACGAGAGGGCGTCGGCAACAGCATGCTGGCGTCCGTTGTGGTATAGCACGCGCATGTTGTAGTCTTGTAAGCGAAGAGCCACACGGGCGAGACGGCCTGAGGGATCCTACAATGATGACAGCCAGCATAGTGCATAATGGTCGGTGATGACATCAAATGGGCGACGATACACATAAGGTAAAAAAACTTTGTAAGAGCCCAGACGATCGCCAGGCACTCTTTTTTCGTGATGGTGTAGTTTTTCTCGGCTCTCGTGAGCGTACGGCTTGCATATGCCATGACATATTCAGGGAATCCGGATTTGCGCTATGCCAGGACTGCGCCGAGCCCTACACCGCTGGCGTCCGTGTCCACCACCGTTGGGGTCGTAGGGTCATAGTGGCGCAGAATGGGAGGCGACGTCAACAAATGGCGGAGCTTCGCGAACACGTCGTCGCACTCGGACGACCACGAATTGAGGGGCCCGTTACTTCCAAGGAGCTTCGTCAGCGGTGATATGATCGATGCAAAGTTTCGTATGAAGCGTCGGAAATATGAGCACAGGCCCCCAAAACTACGCAGTTCTTTGACAGACGCAGGTTTGAGGAATTTGGCCATGACCCGAAGCTTGGCTGGGTCAGGAAGAATGCCATCCTTGGACACGACGTACCCTAGGATGGTGAGTGTCCGTGCTGCAAAGTTGCATTTCTTCAGATTTAGTTGCAAGCCGGCATTTCTTACATGAGCGAAAGAGAGAGAAAGGATCAAGTTCTATTAATAATAAATGCTCACTGAGACTTCCTTAGATGGGGCCCTCAGTCCAGGCCTCCATTGCCTTGCGCGACCCTGCGAGCATGCTGGACCAGCGGCTGCTGTTCCTGCCGCGTAAGCTCAGCAGTGCAGACTCCCAAAAGGAAGACGTGGGGTTGGGAATGGAAGGAACGCCCTGTTGGGAAAAGCAATCCCACGTGGAGTGGCACACTGTCAGTACAGATTCACAGAAAGGGCAGTAGGAGGAGTAGAGAGTCGGATGAAAGCGATTTAGTATATAAAGGCAAGGAAATGAATTGGTCTGTATTTGCCGCCAAGCGGCAGCATCTCCTCTGTTAAGTGAAGGATAATGGGGAGGATACATATAACGGCTCTTTCGGTAGTACTCAAGCGTAGTGTTGTAGTTCAGTGGTTCTGTTCATACGTCATCTGGATTGGACAGCTCTTCCAATGGAGCCCAGGCAGTCAGGTCTCAGGCAACCGCATGAACGCGTTTATTACCATGGAGAGAGGCGTGTCCTGGAGACCAGGTGATACGCACAGGACATAATGCGGACGGTGAAAAAGAAGAGAGGATATTGTGTTTATGTGCATCCACAAGTCCTTGAGCGAAAGCACGGCAAGCAGCTTGTGAATCTGTTACAATAGTGACAGGGGAGTCATGCGACAGTGTCGTATCTTACATGTGCGAAAACTTCTTTCAGACTTTGAAGATGCGTGGAGAAATCCGGAGCGAAGACAACAACGTCATCGAGGTAACACAAGCACGTGTGCCATTTCAAGTTGCGCAGAACAGTGTCCATCATGCGCTCAATGGTCGCAGGTGCATTACATAAACCAAACGGCATGGCGTTGAAGTTGTACAAGCCGTCGGGTGTGGTGAAGGCAGTCCTCGGTCGAGCGTCATCAGCCATGGGTACTTGCCAGTACCCCGCGCGCAGATCGAGAGAACGAAAAAAAAAGTTTGGCTCCGGGAAGGCTGTCAATTGCGTCATCGATGCACGGCTGTGGGTAAAAATCCTTGCAAGTGATCTTATTGAGCCATCTGTAGTCTACACAGAACTGCACAGAACCATCTTTATTCGCAACAAGAGCAACAGGAAACGCCTATGGACGGTCCCAGGGCTGAATAACGTCACGTCGGAGCATATCGTCAACCTGCTCGTAAATTTTCTGACGTTCAAACGTGGTATGGACGTTGCCGTAATGGTGGATGGGAACCAGTGTCGATACGATGCGCAACAGTGGACGCGTGACCGAGAGAACTGCGCCCGACATTGAAAGAAGAACGATATTCTTGCAACAGGTCCAGAAGCTGGGGATGCTGCACCGATGTAAGATGGTCATCAATGTAGGGCCCAAATACAGCAGGAGATGATGGATCAGAAGTGGAAACAGCACTGATGGTACGCGAATTGGGACAATGTGAGTCATCGGGTGCGTCCAGGACTTGTGCGTCGTCGACTGGTTCCACTCTGCCGAGACATTCCCCTTGAACCAAGGTAACAGTGTACGGGGATGGGTTGGTTACAAAAATAGCGGTGTGGTCCTGGGTGATTTGCATGATCGCGAAAGGTTTCGACACCATTTCCTTCTGCAAGCATGGTCGGATGGCGAAACGAGTGCAATTGTGCTGGAGAGACCGGCGCACTAGCCCGATACACCCATCGTCGAGCTTGGAGCCACTATGGTATCGGCTTTCACGAGAATCCTGCGCAGTGTCGAGCGACTGTCTTCTGGCGTCAAATCCAGAAGAGTGAGAGTTCAATTTCGGTGGCGGCACAATGGATGACGGCGTCGTTGCGGGAGAGAAAATCCCATCCCGGGATGACGTCATGAAAGAATGCAGAAATGATGAAGAATTGGGCGACATGGAGAACGTCCTGAATGACAACGCGAGCTGCGCATCCGCTGTTGGATGAATACGATGCGAACAAGCGGTACGAAGGGACAACCCAGAAATTGGCGTCATCACTTTTCGTAGCAAGCGGCAAAGGTTTTCGTCCATAACGGATACGGCAGCTCCAGTGTTAACAAGAGCGGATGCATGAACACTGCACGTCTATGACATTAGATGGGCGGCTCTGGGGGCTTTCACAATGCGATATCATCGCAGCCCTTGCCTCAAGGACTGCGACCACTAGTTTTCCCGCTCGTGAGCAGCTGAACTTGGCCGCATGGGGGACGGGGAACGATGTCGTGGAGACGGTGACCTTCGAGGAGATGGAGCTAGGCGAGACGGCGGTGGCATCGACGGCGGTTCGTCGGAATAGGGGCGGCTGATCTGCCCAGCAACCGGCGATGAGATAGGGGGCGTCTGTACGCGAGTGAAGAATAGCGTGCTATGTGGCCGGCGTAACCGCAGGGAAAGCAGATGGGCCAGTTGTCGGGTGTGCGCCATCGGTTCGCTGGGGTAGGTCTTGTCCATGTCGCAAAAGCCGACGCACGGAACAGTGGCTGGAGAAGCTGCAGGGTGGCTGAAGCTGAGTCTGCGGGGTTGCGTCAACGTACGTAGCCAGCGTACCCGCTGCAAAGACGGAGCTCGTGTTGCAGCTTCGGCGTAAGTCAGAGGGGCGGGCGCTTGAACGACTGGAGGCGGCCTGGTGACCACTTGGGCGTAACTTGGGGGCGATGGGGCAGGAAGTTGTTATGGGTAGTACGCAGGCATGACCGCTGCTATTTCCTGCTCAATCGCTCGGCGGATGGGTGGAAGAATGGTAGTGGCCGATCGTTGAACAGCCGGTGGGTGGACAAAGGGCAGGAGAAAGAACTGGCGCGCGATTTCCTGGCGTATGAAAGACTTGAGGTCTGCGAGCAGTGCCGCCTGATCACAGCTCTCCTCCAAGCCAGCAAGCCCTGCATCTCGTGGTGTAGAGCGACGGGTCGTCGAACGCTGCCGGCGGAGCTCCTTGTAGCTCTGGCACAGCGTGATGACCTCAGCCACTGTGCCTGGGTTTTTGGTAAGCACCATCGTGAAGGCATCATCGTCACTGCATTTCATGATGTTCCGGATCTTGTCTGATTCACACATACGTCGTTGGATTTCTTGCGAATGTCCAGGACATATTCGATGTAATTGGTGAATGACTCACCGGCATGCTGAAGGCGTTCGCGTAAACGCTGCTCGGCTTGCAGCTTACAAACAATAGTGCGGCCAAAAACTTTGGGGGTAGCAGTCTTAAAATGGGACCACGTTGCGAAATCGGACGCGTGGTTGCTGTACCACAAACTTGCAACGCCCGCAAGGTAGAGCACCATGTTTGTCAACTTGCCGTCCTCGTCCCATTTGTTGGGGACGCTCACGAGCTCGTAAATGGCAAGCCAGTTCTCTACGTCAGTGCCATCGGCGCCCGTGAAGATGGGTGGATCGCGGATCCTGGGGACATCGGGACAAGGGGCCGACATGGGAGTAGGTGTTTTAAGTGTGAATACACTTTATAAGCGACCCCAAACCATCCACCGTAGTCGGCGGCGTCCGCAGTCTTCTCTCTATCTTTAAAAGAAAGAGGACTTGGCGGGCCGCAGCGCGACGCTCTACCGAATAAGCCACGAACGCGACGCTGATATCGGTGTCGCTCCTCTGCTCTCCTCGCTCACTGCAGCTGCGCGCTCACCCCTCTCTCTCGCGTGCGCGCCTTCTCTCTCAGTCTCCCGTCGAGAGCAGGTCGTGTGATGGATGTCCCGGATGCAACGCTACCATCTGGATATAAGGCGCGTTACTGACACCGTTATATATATATATATTGCTACGGGGCGCCACAAATGAACATTCTAGAAAAGAGGACGATGTTTAGCGCGAGCTCGTGCAGACCGGGCTCCATATTGTATGCCTGCCTGTTTACCGAAAGTAAAGGCATTTTTCAGACGCCTTCTCCCCGTAACATTTTGGTGGAGAGTGCGGGTCTTCCCACAGTCAACACCACGACGATTCTACGCAGCGGACGTTCCTTGGCTGCCTGTGCGATGCCTGATCAAGACGAACACGAGGATTCTTCGGAGACTACCCCAAGCGTGCTTCGTCCAACTACGCAGTCACCAACAGCACCGCATCCAGCTGCTACTAACCGCACCATCGTCCTGACTCAACCGCGTGACCCAGGCACATTTTCGGGCAGTGACAGTACTGACGTGGAGGAATGGCTTCAGCTGTACGAAAGGGTGAGCGCTCTTTACAACTGGGATCCGACGCTCATGTTGGCCAATATTATTTTGTACCTTGATGGTACAGCTAAACTATGGTTTTCCAACCACGAGGAAGATATCACGAGTTGGGACATCTGTAAGCAAAAACTCATCGATCTCTTCGGCAAGCCCATCGGGCGTCGTCGTGCTGCGCAGAAAGAACTAGCGTCCCGACTCCAGTCCGGCACCGAGTCGTACGTCACATACATACAGCATGTGCTCGCCCTCTGCCGGAAGGTTGATGACAAGATGCCGGAATCTGAAAAGGTCGCGCACATCCTCAAAGGAATCGCCGATGACGCTTTCAATCTCCTCGTATATCGAAACTCATCGACCGTAGATGACGTTATTAATGAATGCCGACGCTTCGAAGACGCGAAAAGTCGCCGCATCACTCCGCACTTTTCGCGTCTTCCCAACACGGCTGCAACATCAACCTGCGAGGACGCCCGTTTGGCACCAGCCCATGCTGCTTCCGACAATATCGTGCGCATCGTGCGCCACGAAATCGAAGCAGCATCTCCTCTGTCTGACCAAGTCCAGGCCCCTGACGACTCTCGCGCCACGATTTCCTTAATCAAGAGTGTCGTACGCCAGGAACTAGCCAACGCCGGACTTCAGACGCTATGCCCCGTTAACCGACCTGACTACCGACTGCCCAGTACACCTAATATGTCCCGCGGACCGAACAACCGCCCACGTTACCGGAACCCGGCAGAATGGCGAACTTCCGATGACAGACCGATCTGCTTCAACTGTGGACGAGTGGGCCATATTTCACGTCATTGCCGCACTTCCTCGGGTTGGCAGCCATGGTCGCATTATGCCAACACCCGACGCCCACTTGCTGGCTCTCGGATGCCGATCTACACGGCACAAGATGATGCTTCGCCATCCAGGCCCGCCCAACCAAGCCGCTCTCCGTCACCCTCTGGACGCATGTCCCGCTCAACTAACCGACGTCACTCCCCCTCGCCCTCCTACCACCAGTCCTCGGAAAACTGACGGGCGCAGCTCCTAGAGGTGAGCCTGCTTCGACGACCCGACCCAAAATTCCTCTACACACGATACCCGGACACAACAACTTGATTAAAGTAAATGTTGACGGTACTTCTGTGGCAGCACTCATTGACACCGGCGCTCACATCTCAGTCATGAACTCCAGCCTTTGTGCTCGACTCAAGAAAATGCTCACTCCTGCTCCGATCACTCTTGTCCGAGTAGCTGATGGTGCAACACCAGCGGTCACCGGGATGTGTGCCGCCGGTGTCACTGTTGCTGGACGTCATACCACTGTTCTGTTTTACGTACTGGACCACTGCCCACATGACATCATATTGGGACTCGATTTTCTGTCGGAACATTCCGCCCTAATTGACTGTTCTGCTGGTGTTGTTCAGCTCGTCCTACCACACGCCGTTGACCCTCCTGATCCTGCGCCGCCAAAGCTATGCTCCGCCGACTTTGTTCGCCTATCTTGCCGAGCTGTGACGTATATCGACGTCTCTTCTGATCCACCTGTGGCTGACGGCGATTATGTAATTTCACCTAATCCTACAGTACTCTGTTCGCTCAATGTTGCGTTCCCTCACACCATCATCACAATGAAGAACAACGTGGCATGTCTCCCTATTGTGAATTTTGGACTTTGCTCTGAAGTGCTGCCACGAGGAATATCCCTTGCAACCCTTGCCCCGGCCGGCGACTTCCACATATCGGCCTTAACAGAGGATACACCGTCATCTACAAGTATTCAGTCGCGCAGTACACTAGACTGCATAACTGGAATGATTGCCTCTGATCTCCCGGCCGAGCATGTGTCTGCGCTTCGTGGCCTTCTTGCGTCGTATGAAGACGTCTTTGATCTCTGCGGCCGACCCCTAGGTCAAACGACCGTCGTAAAACATCGGATCAACACCGGTGATGCAAATCCAGTACACCGGCGACCCTATCGAGTTTCCTCCACCGAGCGCCACGTGATCCAGCAAGAAGTCGACAAGATGCTTGCCCGAGACATCATTGAACCTTCTTCAAGTCCTTGGGCTTCGCCCGTTGTGCTTGTGAGAAAGAAGGATAACAGCTGGCGCTTCTGTGTCAACTACAGAAATCTTAACAAGGTTACGAAAAAAGACGTATATCCTCTGCCGCGGATAGACGACGCTCTTGACTGCCTTAGTGGCGCAAATTATTTCTCTTCCATCGACCTTCGTTCCGGGTACTGGCAGATATCAGTTGATGACCTGGACCGTAAAAAGACGGCATTTATAACTCCCGACGGGCTCTATCAGTTCAAAGTAATGCCGTTCGGTTTATGCAATGCCCCGGCTACATTCGAACGAATGATGGACGCTCTTCTTCACGGTTTCAAGTGGTCAATCTGCTTATGCTACCTTGATGACGTCATTGTTTTTTCGCCAACTTTCGAAACACACCTCGAGCGTCTCTCAATAATTCTTTCGGTTTTCCGCAAAGCAGGGCTCCAGCTAAACTCGTCGAAATGTCACTTCGGCCGCCGGCAGCTTACTGTCCTTGGACACCTTATCGATTCTTCTGGTGTTCGTCCCGATCCTGAGAAAATCTGTGCCGTCAAAGATTTCCCTGTGCCGACCTCTGCGAACGATGTTCGAAGCTTTCTGGGCCTTTGTTCTTACTTTCGCAGATTTGTGCGGAATTTTGCTGACGTCGCACGACCACTCACGGAACTACTAAAAAAAAATGTGACATTTGTGTGGGGACCTGAACAAACCAGAGCATTCGTTGAACTGACGAGTAGACTTACGACGCCACCGATTCTCGGCCACTTTGATATATGCGCTCCAACGGAAGTGCGTACCGACGCCAGCGGCCACGGCATTGGAGCCGTTTTGGCACAACGACAGCATGGCTGCGAGCGCGTTATTGCATACGCTAGCCGTCTTTTATCGCCAGCAGAGCGAAATTACTCCATCACAGAACGCGAATGCCTCGCACTCGTCTGGGCAGTGGCTAAATTTCGGCCTTATTTGTATGGACGCCCGTTCACGGTTGTCACTGATCACCACGCCTTATGCTGGTTGTCGTCCTTAAAAGATCCCAGTGGACGTCTCGGCCGGTGGGCTCTACGGCTACAGGAATATTCCTACACGGTTGTCTACAAATCAGGTCGCCACCATGAGGATGCTGATTGCTTGTCGCGTCATCCAGTAGACCCAGCAGACCTTTCTGAGAGCGATGAGTCTACTTGCGTTTTGGCACTTTCCGCGTTTAGCAACATCGGAGATCAGCAACGCCGTGATCCTCACCTCAGAGATATAATCCTTCGGCTTAGTGGTCCCACAACTCCTCCTTCTCTCCGTATGTTCCTGCTCCAAGATGGCGTCTTATATCGCTACAGCATGCATCCTGACGGACCTGAGCTGCTGTTGGTCATACCACAACATATGCGTCAGACTGTCCTTGCACAGTTGCATGATATTCGGACAGCTGGTCACCTGGGAGTTTCAAGAACTTATGACCGCGTTCGACGTCGCTTCTTTTGGCCCGGTATTTACCGATCCGTCTGCCGTTACGTCGCCTCATGCAAATCCTGTCAACACCGCAAAAAACCAGCAACCCTTAAAGCGGGACGCCTTCAACCCATTCAGATCCCATCCGAACCATTTTATAGGGTAGGTGTTGACTTACTAGGACCGTTTCCTTTATCGGCGAGCGGAAACAAGTGGATAGCAGTCGCCACGGATTACACCACTCGGTATGCAATCACACGGGCCCTTCCTACCAGTTGTGCGACCGACGTCGCTGACTTTCTTCTAGAAGACGTCATATTACACCACGGCGCTCCTCGGCAACTGCTCACCGATCGGGGTCGCTACTTTTTATCACAAGTTATCCAAGACATATTGCACTCTTGCGCTACAAAGCACAAGTTCACAACAGCGTATCATCCTCAAACCAACGGGCTCACGGAGCGGCTAAATAGAACCATCACGGACATGCTCGCCATGTACGTTTCCTCCGACCATCGTGACTGGGACTTCGCCCTTCCATTTGTAACTTTTGCCTATAATACGTCTCGGCATGACACTGCAGGTTTCTCGCCATTTTTCTTCCTGTACGGACGAGAACCTACGTTGCCTTTCGACACGCTTCTTCCTGCCGTTGGCCACACGTCTGAATATGCCCACGATGTGATTTCTAGAGCTCTAGAGGCACGTGAGATTGCTCGCCGGCGTCTGAGCGATTCGCAGGAACGACAACGACAGGTCTACAACGCGTGCCATCGTGATGTCCACTTCAGTCAAGGTGACACAGTCCTTCTCTGGACGCCGTCGCGGCGAGTTGGCCTGTGCGAAAAGCTGACTTCACCATACTCGGGTCCGTACCGTGTGGTGCGCCAAGTCACCGACGTGACATATGAAATTGAACCTCTTAACGCCACCAGCGTGCGATCGTGTTCTGACATTGTTCACGTCACTCGGCTGAAACGATTTTACTCAGACCAACCAAGCACCGAGACGGTGCCTTCGCCGCCGGGGGTGATGCTACGGGGCGCCACAAATGAACATTCTAGAAAAGAGGACGATGTTTAGCGCGAGCTCGTGCAGACCGGGCTCCATATTGTATGCCTGCCTGTTTACCGAAAGTAAAGGCATTTTTCAGACGCCTTCTCCCCGCAACAATATATATATATATATATATATATATATATATAATAAGGGAAAGAAGTGTATACCTAAGGGCTCGTTTTTCCGTGTTTTAACACAATATTAATGAGATCTAACAGACAGTATTGCCAAGGAATGTACAGGGGAAGTTATTAAAACCAATGGAAGGTAAATAAGAAGAAGGAAGAAGGAAAAGTGGAGGAAAAAATAACCAGCCGTGAGCAGGAATCAAACCTACGACCTTCGAATAACGCGTTCGATGCTCTAATTACTGAGCTACCACAGCGGCCTTCCCTCCATCCACTTTTTTGGGTTTATATGTGAATTTAGAAGTAGAAGTGACAGTCAGCGCCATCTATAGGCCAAACAACGAGTGTGAAAACACTCTTATGCGCATGTTTGGCGTCACGTAGCACGTGAACTTATTATAAGCGGGAAGCTGATTAATTGTCCCTCTTATACAACCTAAAGCCACCCAGTCTGCCCGTACGAGACCCTCGTTAAATGAAATAAGGGAAAAAAGTGTATACCTAAGGGCTCGTTTTTCCGTGTTTTGACACATTATTAATGAGATCTGACAGACAGTATTGCCAAGGATTGTACAGGGGAAGTTATTAGAACCAATGGAATGTAAATAAGAAGAACGAAGAAAGAAAAGTGGATCAAAAAATAACCAGCCGTGAGCAGGAATCGAACCTACGACCTTCGAATAACGCGTTCGATGCTCTAACCACTGAGCTACCACAGCTTTTTTTTCTTTATTACCTGTTTTTCTGTACAGGTGTTCACACAGAAACATGAATGATAAAATACACTTGGACCAATATTTGATCCGAAGTGCTCACATTAAAATTTTTTCAGGTTGCACAATTCCTCTAACATTGTTAGCCAGCTGGGAGGTTCTTCTTGTTTATACACCTCAGTGATATACCGCATATTTGCAATGAAGTTCTCTCGGACAGGACGTATGTTCACTGAGCTACCACAGCGGCCTTCCCTCCATCCACTTTTTTGGGTTTATATGTGAATTTAGAAGTGGGAGTGACAGTCAGCGCCATCTATAAGCCAAACGACGAGTGTGAAAACACTCTTATGCGCATGTTTGGCGTCACGTAGCACGTGAACTTATTATAAGCGGGCAGCTGATTAATTGTCCCTCTTATACAACCTAAACACACCCAGTCTGCCAGTACGAGACCATCGTTAAATGAAATAAGGGAAAGAAGTGTATACCTAAGGGCTCGTTTTTCCGTGTTTTAACACAATAATAATGAGATCTAACAGACAGTATTGTCAAGGTATGTACAGGGGAAGTTACTAGAACCAATGGAATGTAAATAAGAAGAAGGAAGAAAGAAAAGTGGATGAAAAAATAACCAGCCGTGAGCAGGAATCGAACCTACGACCTTCGAATAACGCGTTCGATGCTCTAACCACTGAGCTACCACAGCGGCCTTCCCTCCATCCACTTTATATATATATATATATATATATATATATATATATATATATATATATATATATATATATATATAGAAGACTGCGGACACCGCCGACGGCGGTGGATGGTTTGGGGTCGCTTATAAAGTGTATTCACACTTAATATATATATATATATATATATATATATATATATATATATATATATATATATATATATATATATATATATAGATAGATATTGGTTTTTCTGAGAGGCGTCGTGGGACATGGTAGCTGGCAGGGTACGTGATCGTGGTTCTAAAGCCATCGAAGGGAATCGTAGCACTCTCTACTCATATATATAATATTAGTATCGGGTTTTGTGTCAAAACTTAACTTATAACCGAAACTTAACTCCGATGGAGGCGGAAATGTTGTAGGCCCTTGGCTCAGATTTGGGTGCACGTTAAAGAACCCCAGGCGGTCTAAATTTCCGAAGCCCTCCACTACGGCGTCTCTCATAATCATATAGGAGTTTTGGGACGTTAAATTCCACATATCAATCAATCAATCAACTGAAACTTAACTTAGATAACAGAAACTTAACTTATAACCGAAACTTAACTTAACTCATGTCGAAACTTAACTTAGATAGGGCACGGCACCTGGCCGCAAAGGCACATGGATAACCCGTTTGTGTTCATTGCGCAGATGATCGCAACCCTGCTGCCGATAACCGCAGGCCGCGGCCCCGGTGAGCTACAAAGCCTACGGATGAATGACGCGCATGCTGCGCATCTACTTCCAGTCCACCACTTCACCGAGGCAGTCCTGCTGACATTGCACAGCACCAGCACATTTCGTCCTCAGCTGCCCTCGTCGACCACACCGAGCGCCTGTTCGGACATGGATTCGGCGATGGTGGCGCACCGAGCCCTTCGTGCTATAAGAAGAGACGACACATTTCCGTGGGCCATAGGGCACGGCACCTGGCCGCAAAGGCACCTGGATAACCCGTTTGTGTTCATTGCGCAGATGAGAAAACGCTTTCAGCATTGCATGCGTTCAAATGAGTCTTGTTTAATCGTGCTGCCGTGCCCTGGGCTGCTGTGTGAACTTTGCTTTGACATAGTGCATCTCGCCAAATTATTGCTACTAGCGGGTGATGTAGAATCCAACTCGGGTCCCGACACACCGTAAATTTCACAGCAACTACAACAAATCCTAAAGGAGTTAAAAGAAATTAAGGAACAACGCCTACACGCAACAGACAAGAAACTAGAACCTCTTACAACCCTGGATAAAAAGATTTCGTCTTGCGCAGAAATGGTCACTGACCTACAGAAAGTCGTTTCAGTACTACAACTAAGACTGGACGACCTCAAAAATCGCTCCAGACGGTCAGATTTATTAGCATATTGTATGCCAGAAGAAGCCAAAGAAAGCGAAGACACGTTAGAATTAGCAGTAAATGAAAAGGTTTTCAAAAACACCCTCAAGCTTGATGCTGTGAGTATCGAATGTATTCACAGACTAGGCAGGCCAGATGCTTCTAAAACAAGGCCAGTAATTCTCAAACTTCTCAATTTTAGGGACAAAACAAAAATCTTGAAAAATTGTTCCAAGTTAAAGGGGTCAGGAGTCTCTATTTCCGAAGACTTTTCACCACGCGTACGGGATTTGCAAAGAAAATTGTGGAATTTTGCCAATTCAAGGAAAGAATCTGGCGACAAAGTGAGTCTAATTTGTGATAAACTGCGAATAAGCGGAGATATGTTCTACTGGGACGAGGAGAATAATACTGTAGTTCTCTTGAAATCTGCTTCCGTCAATCCTGACACTAAAAACCAGCAGCGAAGCTATCGAAACCTTCGCTCCCGCCGAAACTAGCATCCCACATGTCCTTTTTGAACATAAATGCCCGTAGCATATTGAAAAAAAAAAACAGACTCCCTTGAAGCCTTGCTTCTTACGTTTGAGCCCAATTTTGTAACACTAACGGAAACCTGGCTAACAGGAGGTATTAAAGATGATGAGATAGCCCCTCCCAACTACGCTATCATCCGGAAAGACCTGACGACACGAGGTGGAGGTGTGGCCATTCTAGTCAAAAAAGATATTCCGTTTTTAGTGTTACCAGATGTTGCGGGCGCTGAGGCTATCTTTTGTAAGCTGAGCTATGATGTGTGCACTGTAGTCGTTGGTTGCGTATATCGCAGTCCTTCGTCCGACTTTGACAATATACGCCGATTGCATGAGTACACAGAACAACATGCGCCATCATCCAGATTAATCATCGCAGGTGATTTTAACGCGCCTGATGTTGACTGGCACACAATGCATCATCAATCATCCTGTGCGGATGTGTTATTTGATTTTATGTTATCGTTCAATCTTTTATTTGATTTTATGTTATCGTTCACAAATAGTAACTGAACCTACACGAATACAGGAATCCAGGTCTTCCATATTAGACCTAATATTTCTCAGCCATCACTTCATAAGCGAAGAAACTAATTTATGTCTTCTAGATGGTATTTCCGATCACAAGATCACACCTTGCACCGTACCCCTTTATGACACTGTTACCCCTCAAGAAATAGTAGCGTACCCTGACTACAGTAAAGCTGAAGACAATAATATACTTGATCACCTTGCTAATGAGCATAAATCATTTGTTGAACTTTCCCGTAACAGCAGTACCGACATCGATGCCTTGTGGCTCGCGCTAAAAACGATCATTTCTCATTGTATAAATAAGTACGTGCCGATTAGAAAGAAGCAGCCTCAGAAGCGTAATCCATGGATTACGCGCGATGTTATACACGCCAAACGTAAAGTAAAGAGGATGAGAAAACTGCTGAAAACCAACCCGTTAAATTACACACAGCACGATCTCAACACGGCTATTGAATACATGAAATCAAAAATTAGGACAGCTAAGCAATTCTACTTCACAAATACACTCACTAACTTTTTGAAATCAGCCCCAACGAAGTTCTGGAACTACATAAACCCGAAAACTCGCAATGATGACGGAACAATACATGTAGACAACCGAAGGTCTGCTAACCTGCTTAATGACTACTTCTGCTCTATCTTCACTGAGGATGACGGCACAATGCGACAGACACGTCCGTCGGAATTAAAGCTCCTAGATCAGCTATTAACAACCGAAGAAGGCATACTTAAGTTGCTGCTCAAACTAGATTCTAAGAAATCATCAGGACCTGACAATATATCAAATGCATTCCTTCGCAGATACGCTGAGTGGATGGCCAAGTACCTATTAATAATCTTGAACAAATCATTGTCATCGGGGACCCTCCCTAACGACTGGAAAACAGCTAAAGTAAAACCTATTCATAAATCAGGAAGTAAAACCGAACCCTCTAACTACAGACCCATCTCACTGACATGCACAGCCTGCAAACTGTTGGAACACATCATCCCAAAGCACATAACCAAACATCTTGAAAAGGAACAAATGCTAACACCCTGTCAGCATGGATTTCGAAAAAGTGTCTCCACAGTCACGCAACTACTTGAACTTGTACACGATGTATCGCTGAGTGTCGACCTACAGAAACAAATCGATCTTATCTTTTTAGACTTTTCAAAAGCTATCGACCAGGTATCACATGAAAAACTAATTCATAAACTCGAACTAACCTTGGGGAAAGGGCCCATTGTCGATTGGATAAAAGGTTATCTTAGTGACCGCACCCAGTTTGTAGAAGTCAGCCGGCAACATTCCCATATATCTAGCGTAAGATCCGGAGTTCCACAAGGAAGCGTTCTGGCTTCAATTTTATTTCTTATATACATTAATGAACTGCCTTGTTATATTCCTGTCAGCGTCAGACTTTTCGCTGATGACTGCGTTTTATACAAAGTAATTGACTCCTATAGGGATCATCTTGCATTAAACAACTCTTTATCTTTAGTATTCAAATGGTGTATAGAATGGCAAATGACACTGAGCGTAAAAAAATCAGCTGTCCTATCAATAACGAGAAAAAAACACACATCTGGTTTTAACTACACTATAGGCAGCGCCACACTCAGCGCAGTGAAAGAGTATAAATACCTTGGCTTAACACTAACTCATGACTTTAGATGGGAACGGCACGTAAGCAACGTCACCTCGTCTGCTTTGAAAAAATTGTTTTTTTTAAATTGACGTTTGAGACTAGCCCCCCCCCCCCTACCAAAAAGCAATTAGCATACCAAACTTTTGTCAGATCAACTTTGGCGTACGCTAACGTTGTTTGGTTTCCTTCCAGTAAAGAACTCATTCACAAACTCGAAGCAGTCCAAAGGAAGGTGCTAAGATGCATTTATAATAAATATAGGCTAAAAGATTCACCCACAGAATTACTAAAACAGGCCGGTATCCTCACGTTACAAAACCGAGCCAAGCTTGCGCGATTAAAATGATGTACCAGCTAATTCACAAAGACGTAAAGATTGACAGTTCCAAATACTTATCTTTAACCTTACTGAGGAGAAACAATAAAGCATCCATAAACTTGTCGAAAAGCATGTAAGGTGTGCCATTAAACGCATCTGGTGCACGTAAATTGTAGCGCTTTGAAGTGAAATATTGGCGTAATATTTTTCACGACATTCAAATAGAACACTGTCGTCAATGGTTTTCTTATTGTGCTTGTTTTAATAGGATGCATGCTTCTTGCTCTGGTGGCTACCACTTTGATTTTTGCGAGAATATGAAAGTGGTATTGTGCTGGCCATCAATAAAATTCAGTCGAAGCACTCCCTTGCTTACGGGAGATTACTTTGTTTTGTTGCCAACGTCTGGTCTTCAATTCATACCACAGAAGTCGCATTTCTGCGAGGCGAAATGCTAGGCGCGCCCGTGTACTGCGTAATTATTTGCACGCGTAAGGAACACCAGATAACAGAAATTTCCGGAGTCCTCCACTGCAGCGTGTGTCGTAACTTTGTCAAGGTTTTGGCACATAAAAATGAAATGTTTTAGGAGCGAAGCTCCTTAAGTCGTGGGCTGTGCGTCCCCTGTATGTAGCCACCTCTCGTTCAGTTCTAAGTATTACGCTAGCCACCGCCCGATCTAGAGGGTACAGCCATATCCATCCGTCCATCCGTCCGTCCATCCATCCATCCATCCATCCATCCATCCATCCATCCATCCATCCATCCATCCATCCATCCATCCATCCATCCATCCATCCATCCGTCCATCCATCCGTCCGTCCGTCCGTCCGTCCGTCCGTCCATCCATCCATCCGTCCATCCATACATCCATCCATCCATCCATCCGTCCGTCCATCCATCCGTCCATCTGTCCGTCCATCCGTCCGTCCGTCCGTCCATCCGTCCGTCAATCCGTCCGTCCGTCCGTCCGTCCGTCCATCCATCCATCCATCCATTCATCCATCCATCCGTCCGTCCGTCCGTCCGTCCGTCCGTCCGTCCAAAAGATGCAAGATGTTATAAACTAGACGGCGGTACGTGTAGTTGATTATGAAAGATGCGAGGTGTTATAAAATAGGAATGATGCCACATATGGCGCGTGTCATCGTTCGATATAGTGCGGCGACGTACGCTAGGGGGAGCGTTGCAATAAAATCGAGTGGGCAAAATGTACGGAGGATTCATGGTTTACCAGGTTTACCTCCGGAGCTTCGCCCACTCATCATCATTCACTTCATGGATATGGCGGCATTTTTTTATTAAAGTGCTTTCTTTATACTTCGTTGTAACACCTATTTCAGTCTTGCTTTGAGCATGAAGACATCGTTTGTTTTTGTAAATATGTGGCAGTTCATGCAAATAGTAGCATAAGGGACAATAAAATTATGCTCACATCTGCCAGTTATCTCCTTTCGCCAATAAGTATAGAGTAGATATGTTCATGCATCCTTCGTTTTTTAACAAGCATAACATGATCTTCTGTACGAAAAAATGCACAAATAAACTTGAGTTTTTTAGAATGCGGGTCCTGCTTGTGATCACTGGAGCTAGTTGGTCAAAGTAGGTCTAGGCTTCTCAGGGGTGCTTTACATAATTTTTCACGAAGTTTTACGCATAAGCTGTCGGTTGCAGTGACACTTCTTGAATGTGCACTCTCGTTTTGGGTGAATTACGCTCGTATTAGTAATCGCGCTTTTCCCCTTAATAATTAACCCACGGTCTTCCCGCGAGGATCTATCCTAAACCCCAAGTTTTGCTACATGTGTATTGACAGTATTGAATACTGAGTTATTTGCTAGGTCTCTTTTACTACGACGTTATTAAACATTCCTGCAATGTTCTTCAAGACCATAGAATGCAGGAATACAGTAAAACGTAAACTATGTCGTACGATGATGGCATTGAAACATTTTAAAGGTTGATCTTACTACGCGGCTGTGTTCTTTTTTTCTTGTAGTGAAATGCCAACCCTATTGTACGAGCTCTCATTTAAAAGTCTAGCTTTGAACAGAGTTCACTGCACGCGTGAATTGCGAGGATTGATCGACTGCTTACACAAACATTTAAAAAACACACTGCCACATTCGCTTCGTTTTTTCTTCATCTAACTTAACCAGTCCGTTGCTCGTGTGACCACAGAGTTTCTTATATATACACTAGAGGGAACTCTCGCGCTAGGGTTTATGGGAGCTGCAGCGCAATACGCTTCAGCGACCATGGGAATGATAGTAGCATGGGTGGCACACGGATTTGCCCATATAGCCTTCGTACTTCATGTTCCCTTAGGCTTCACGTGGGTTGAAGCTGCTTTGTCACGAAACGACAATCGGCAAATGTTCAGCAGCTGCGCTTCACGACCATTACCTTGTAGGCTTACCAATACAAATCGGGTAACGAAGCTCACAATCGTTAGATATTTTTTTCGAAACAAAACCGGAACACAACAATAAACGAAGCCCCAAGATCGATTCGCCACCCGCAAGTGCGAAGACTAGGCAAATTTGTGCACATACACTCTAAGGCAAAAGGGTGGTAAAAGGGTGTGTGGTTCATCTTTTTGGAGAGTAATGGGACTGCCACAACCATTTTTTCTTTAAGGACTAACGGCACCGGGTCTAACAGTTAGTCCCCACAGACGAGCTCAACGGACTAACATATAGTCCTCACATATACAGGTTAGTGAGTAACCGTTCCACGATTCACCTCAAAGGACTAACATTTAGCCCTCACAATTGCACCTCATATGACAACTGTTAATCCCCACATTTACACCTTGCCGGGCTACCGTTAGTCCTGAGAGTTGCACCTTGCGGGACGAACGGTTGATCCACTCAAATACTTCAATCGGATGAACTTTTTGTTCCAAGTTGAAACATTGTTTTTTTGCTTATTTTCTACCAGGCCTAATACTTTTCTCGCCTGTTTTTTTGTGCATTCATCAACAAATTGCGCAGGAAAGAACACGCGAAAAAGTAGTTAGCCCCATATGTGTAACTGCTTTCACAGTAGCGGCAACAATGAAAGACAAAAGTGAGACATCGAAATCTTTTATTTTTCTACATACACATGAAGTTTCTTCATTCTTTTAAGTGAATTGATGTTTAAGTGTACAAGTCCAGTCTCGTTGTCAAATCTTGTTCACTCCTTGGAGAGCTCCTCCGACGGAAGCGACAGATGACAGGCATCGCAGACGTCAGCGCATGCAGCCGTCTGCCTGTTGTGTTCCCATGGTTGTACGTGCAATAAGATAGTAAAAATTGTTAGACACACGTGACAGAAGATGAAGATGCACGCATATGACAAGTACGGCCAAGTTAATATAAAAACAAGCGTTGAAATGTAACTCACAAATAACTTTACATTCACATTTCGCACAGTCCTTTTGAAGCTGCTCTGACAAAAGAGATGGATGACAGGCATTGCAGACGCCATCGCACACACTGTTTCAGCACGGTGTGAGCCCACGGCTGCACACTATGTAAAATAGTGCGTCACACGTGACAGAGGATGAATACAAATACATATGAAAAATACGTGCAAGGTGAAATGAAAACATACGTGAGATATGACATGCTTATAATTTCACCGGGATGTCACAAATCGTCAAGACTCATTTCGTTCCCGTAGCGCAACAGCTTAAGAGCGGCGGTCGCAGCCAAAACTCCTCGAACCACCGTGCCGCTAACAAGTCGGCGAGTCCTAAGCGAGTGACGTCGTTCACCTCGAGCAAGCGAACGCGAAACCGAACACGGCGCTGCACGCGGAGTGTCTGCCGCCAGCGAACTTCGACCAGGAGAGCGAACGTACGCTTGGCCAGCGCCACGAATAGCACCGAGCGTGTTTGGAGCTAGCGCCCAAGATTTCGACGGTAACGCGGCCCTTTTCTACGAACTCGAGCGAGTGCAGCGCGCTAACGTGAGTCCGCCGCCGCGGCCAACGGACGGCGCCGAGCTGCTTGCGACCGTCTGATATGAAAGCCAACTGTAATGGTGAGCGATTTTCAGTGAGTTCCGACGCTAGCGAAAGCCCCGCCAGCCCGTGCTGGTGCACTTACAGCGTGCGACATACTACAGCCAATCTCTTTACGAGAACCCGCAACGTGTTTTAGACGACTTCCTACACAGCGACAAGGTCTCAGCCCAATTTCGTCAGCCCGGAGCTCATCGTTGCGGCGTAGACAGGTGAGCCCTCGATGAGCCATCGTACGGGAGGCCGACGGCAATGGCGGCCAGTTTCCAGGTGGTCGCAAAGCACAGGCAAACTGCAGACGCCGAAGTTAACCTTCGCGATGCATTTCGTGCGTGCGATATACAACACGACTGAGCCCGTTGCCAGCCAGCGCAATCCGTATCGCACACGCGACAAGTAGAACAGAATAAAGAATGATAACCTACTTGCCTTAGAATCTAGCGCAGTTTTCTGGCCTGATACGGACTGAAGTATATATATCCCATAGGACTGTTGTGTTCTCTGCCGCCATATTGGCCTGCCCAACAGTTGCTGTCGTGTGTTGGTCATGACTATTTTGAAGCCAGAGATATACAGTGCGGCGTGGTGACGTGTCGAGACTTGTTCCAGACTTCATGGGTGCAGCCAAACGCAAAAGGAGCAGCCCACGCTCGTCCAAGCGTACACCCAAGCACCACGTCGTAATTCTTACATCGTCGAACCAGGTGGCCGTGGTCGAGCACTCCGAGCGCGACGTAACGCGAACCGTCGCCGGCAAAATACGGGGAAAGACTGAGCCAGCAGAGGAGGAGAAGGAAGGCTGGTCACCTTGGCAACGCTTTTTGCGCGGCCTGCAATCCCCAGGGCGTTCATCCCTTTGGAGCGTTTTTGGAGACTAAGTGGTTTTTCGCGGCACGCTCCCCTCTGTGGTTACTCCTCAACGGTCTATCCGTTCATTGCACGTGCCTATTGGGCTCCGTTAATTCTTTTCTAGTAATTTTGCCTTAGAGTGATACCCACCATCATTCCCGATGTCGCTGTACGATCACCGTGCCAGAGTCCCCTATAGTTAATTTTTAGCAAACTCCATACCTGTGGCCACTGCATTTAGTACGTTGATTCGGAATGTTTTGTAACTTTCCCAGTTATCTGATTATGTTCCGATACGATTTCTTGCACAACGTGAACAGACGAGTTTATTCTGGAACTAACGCAGCCAGCATAGTTGCTAATTAGGCTCCCGAGTTTTCGTATTTCATTACAGTTTGTGATTACGCTGACTTAGTAATTTGTCGTCTCGGTGCACATGCCTCTCGAAGCTGCCGGAATTATACAGCCGTTCCTGTCACTTTTCTAAAAGCGCCTTGGACAAAACAACTGAAGCACTCACCGCAGGCGTATTCAGAAGGGGGAATTCAACGCCATGACCACTGTCATGATGCTAATAAGCACTCAGTACCTGGACACAGAATGTTCAAGTCAGAAAAAAAGTTCATAAGTACTGCTGTGCAAAGATGGTAATGGCGAGACTGTGGCCTTGAAAACTCTGGTGGAAGCCTCAGTCAGTGTGGCAAAGGTATACAAGGCCACAGCAGTGCCTACGTCAGCTGGAAATGTGAAATAAGTTGGCTGTGAGTGTCGCTTTTGTCTGGACAACAATAAATATACAACTAGGAGTCATTGCGTTGACACAGGGAATTAAAAAAAATGAGATGCGCGAAATCAAAATAGGGGAGGTTTCTTGGTTTGTGGTGAATAACAACTAGGTCCGATTGAACATATCCAGGCACGTAAACGGCAAAGTAAACACTGCGTAATAGAGCAATAAAGGAAATTTATGCATTCGCTGAAGACGACTTGAAGGTGAAATTTACATTCTTATTTTTTTTGCTTCAGTCGATTTATTAGTTCTTTCCGCTCCCCTCGCATATTTTTTTTTACTCGTAACGTAGTTTCGCTTTAGTTCTATGACCGGAGCCATTCCAAAATATCAGCATGTCAGCTGGTTTTGCTCGGCCTCCATGATCAGTGGGCCGATCACAGCGGCAGTGCAAAGCGACGATGTCATCACAACGTCGCGAATGCCCGTGATCTGTGATTTCATGACCACGTCATAAGGGGACGCCATCACGCAATGATTTTTGCATCAATCTTGCTGGCGCAGCCACCACGGGGCGCCGAAGCCTTCGATGGCCAATTTTAGTTTTTAGGCGAGCACCTTTGATGCCTCGTGAAACGTGTCAGCGGCGTTGAGTGATTCAAAAATACACGAAGTGATGACGAAATCATATATGACGTCACACGTCACGAACAATTGCGAGATCATTAGGAAGTCACGTGATTTTACATGATCATGTCATCACACCACATCCTAGCTTGGTCAACGGCGATCTGATCGCGAAGACATTGCAAAATAAGGTTAACGCTTCCGCTGATCCTGGAGGCTGCGCGAAACCTTATCTGGTGCATCAAGCTTTCGAAGAGTGTTATGGATAGTGGCTGGCATGGGCGTCAGCAAAGGGGTGCAAAAGGGGCACTATGGACCCCCCCCCCCTATCCGCACCAGGGCGTGCCCACACCCAAGCTACACTGGTGCGCTCTCCCTGCGTAAGCCGCGATACAAGACAGATCTGCACCGTTTCAACCATGCCAAGATTCCTCTGACACTCATGGACCAGCGGGGCGGGATCAGTAAATGAACTGAGAAGAACACGATTTTCGTCTTCGAGTCGCCTAATGTAGGTGATCCCGTGAGTTCTTGATGAGGTGCATAAGGTCCCCATCCTAATTATTTGCGTACTGATTAGATGGTTCGCTTCAAGTACAAAACCCCAGCCCAGTACACAGTGGATGAGAACACAGACATCCTAGCAAAGGTCATCATTATAATATGCATCATGACAAAAATTCAAGTGCTGAAGTAGCACCGAGGATTTAGACGAAACGTTCGATGTCCTTGGCGTGTTAACTTATTACCTCAAAGAACAGAGCAGGTTTGTCTACCGCTTTTCCTCTTGTTAGGCACATTCAGTGATAAATCTGGCTATCTAGGACGAACAACACGGTCTAGTTCATGAGCATGAAAGTCGAAACGTTCAGAAGTAGCCGTTTTTTCACAACAGCAGACCTTACGCCAGCCAAAATCACTCACGGCACGCGATGAAAACAGAAGAAAGCAGACAAGCGTTGTCAGCTCCGTCTTCGCGGCACTCCGCTCCACGAGGGGAAAACGCGGCGCTTCAATTTCTGAGAAGATCCACTCTGTCCTTGTAGAAAATGTGTTGATGCGAAATTGGTCTCTATTCTTCGTACAACCGCGGTATTATGCCTTTACTATCTGTCGTGTGGAAGGACAGCGACATATCCGCATTACCTCTTTGGTTTTTTTTTTTCTAGTATGCGGCGCCCAGCTGCTCGCGGTACCCCCCCCCCTCCCTATTCACTTCTGTTCATAAGCTTCTGTCGCCATCGGCGACTTGGACACATATTCGAAAAAGCGCTTCTCTAATGCGCGCAGCTTTTGCATGCCAGCTTGGGCACCGTCAAACCTCAACGTTCCCGTCGCCCTCTCATAATCTACACACATGGCGCCTTGGCCGAAACTCAGTCAGCGAACGTCTCCAGTCAAGCGCAGCACAACACGTGCCCACCAACTCCGTACAAAGTGAGAGATACAGAGACAGGGAGAGAGACAGAGTAAGGAGAACAATCTTTTGAAATCATTGATTCGGAAAGCCGGCCGAACTAGGCGACACACCACGTGAGCGCGCTCACGGCGGCTCCTCCCCGAGCCCGGACACAACGGTTCGCGCCGAACCGACTGAAACCACCGTTCGCTTTGTTCTAGAGTGGAGGAAGGCCCGAGTGACGCCGACGTCTCTTGGCGGTTCGAGACCACTACAGCGCACTACCCGACTGGCTCCTGCACCCAGCAACTCACGCACATAGTAAGTCCGCCAACATGGCAAATTAGACAGATTCTTCCTTGCTTTTAGATTTTAAACTGCTCGCAAAGAAAACGAACAAGCTGCACGCTGGAAGCTTTGCTCCGTAACTCGGGCGGAGGCTTATTTTGTTGGGACATGCATGATGATGATGAGTGCTTTTTAATGACGCAAGGGCCAATTGATGGCCAAAGAGCGTCGTTTCAAGAGTCTAGAGATATGAACAATGATATGATGTGTGGCTGTAATTCTAGAGATATGAACAATGATATGATATGTGACTGTAAAGGGGCCTTAAAATTCCTCGCACTAACGCGAGTTAAAACATGGAAGTAATAAGAGCATGGCAGTGGTGTGAAATATGTGCTGTGAAAGTGGATCGAAATGTCATGATATTAATATCATGGAGGAGATGTAGTCATCGCAGCCACGACCACGGTACAGAGGTCATGCTACGGATGACCTCAAAATATCGGGTGAAAGCTATGCACATCTTTTAAAAAGGTGAGAAGTGTATGCAGTTTAAAAAGCGGATCCCTACCGATGAGCATCCCAGGGTGTAGTGGGAGCTGCTGTCGGTAGGGCAGTGAAAACCGCTTTTTCCTTAGAGCATCAAGCTCATTGCACTGGACGAGAATGTGGAGAACAGTAAGTGGTTCTCCACATCTCTCACAATACGGTGGATTGCCGGTAGACAAGAGATATTGTCACGTGATCACAGAACGACCACAACGTCTGTTCACAGGAGCAGCACTGGACGTCGAGCCGAACCGAACGTTAGAGCACGAGCACACACCAACCGTCTTCTTCTTCTTTCACACCATGACACATACCCGCATTGGCAGGGCTAAACCTCGTTCAATGCCTGTGGCACTACCCCCCCTTCGAAAAAAAAAAGTACCACCCCGATGACCAATGCCGATTAAAAGTTAAAGTAGTCGCGTACACGCACAAAGACGCGTGAAGAAGCAGTGTCAGGTGGCTCGGGGGTAGTGTGGCTTCATCCGTGACACATGAACAATGTCGGGCTGCTGGGAACATCGAGATCACTGAGCTGTGTCTTCAAGCAGAATTTCGTAGTTGACATCTGTGAGGCGCCGTAGTACTCTATAGGGACCGAAGTAGCGGTGAAGTAACTTTTCCGAGTGGCCCCTTTTGCGAACGGGGATCCACAGCCAGACCAGATCACCGGGTTGGTAAATGACATGGCGATGACGTGAGTTGTACCTCTGCGAGTCGATTCGTTGTTGTTTTCGGATCCGCTTGAGTGCAAGCTGGCGGGCCGCGTCGGCGAGCCGGAGAAAGTCGTTCGCATCAGTAGTAATATCGGTCGTGTCAGGCAACAGCATGGCATCAAGCATCGTAATTGCTTCTCGGCCGTGAAGCAAGCGGAATGGAGTGAAACCCGTAGTCTCTTGAACCGCAGTGTTGTAAGCGAACGTCACGTATGGCAAAATTGCATCCCAGTTCTTGTGATTACGGTCGACGTACATAGATAGCATGTCAGCGAGCGTCTTGTTTAATCTCTCCGTCAGACCGTTGGATTGTGGATGGTATGCGGTTGTTTTGCGATGAGCTGTTCCACTAAGTCTCGTAACGTCTTGCATCAATTGGGCTGTAAAGGCTGTTCCACGGTCAGTGATAAGAACTGTTGGCGCTCCATGGCGGAGGACGATGTTGTTGATAAAAAAATACGCAACCTCATTGGCGGTGCCTCGTTGTAGGGCTTTCGTTTCGCAGTACCTCGTTAAATAGTCAGTAGCGACTACGATCCAGCGGTTGCCATCATGTGACTTCGGGAAGGGCCCAAGCAAGTCCATGCCGATTCGTTCAAACGGTTGTGACGGGGGTGCAATAGGATGTAATAAACCAGCAGGGCGCACAGGTGGGGCTTTACGGCGCTGGCAATGATTGCATGTTTTAACGTAATGCTTGACATCCTGGGTGAGCTTTGGCCAGTAGTAGTGAGTCCGAATCCGGGCAAGGGTACGTGCGAATCCTAGGTGGCCGGAGGAAGGCTCGTCGTGGCAGGCAGATAAAATGTCAGCACGTAGCCCTGGTGGAACGACGAGGAGGTACTCAGTCGCATAAGGTTCGAAGTTCTTTTTGTAGACGATGTCGTTGCGGAGACAAAATGACCCTGAACGTGCAAATGCCGATGGTGGATTCGAGCTGCGACCTTGAAGGTATTTGATAAGTTGTTGGATCTCTGAATCATTCCACTGTTGTTGGGCCAAGTCAGATTCACTGACTGCACAAAGAAAATGGCCATCGGTATTATCGTTCCTCGATGTCGTCGCGAGGGGTGCGCGCGAAAGGCAATCAGCATCAGTGTGCTTGCGGCCCGACTTGTAGACGACTGTAACCTCAAATTCTTGAAGGCGTAAGCTCCATCTCGCGAGGCGCCCTGAAGGGTCCTTGAGATTGGCCAGCCAACAGAGGGCATGATGGTCCGTAACTACTCTGAATGGACGGCCATACAGATACGGTCGGAACTTTGTTATCGCCCAAATAACAGCAAGACATTCCTTCTCCGTGGTCGAGTAGTTAGTTTCCGCAGATGACAAAATGCGGCTAGCATAAGCGATGGGACGTTCAGCGCCGTCTTGCCACTGGACGAGTACTGCACCAAGACCGATGTTGCTTGCGTCAGTGTGAAGTTCGGTGATGGCATCTTCATCAAAGTGCCCTAGTAAGGGTTCACTCTGAAGGCACTGCTGAAGCTGGGAAAAAGCGGCTCTCTGCTCTGGACCCCACACGAAAGGAGTATCCTCCTTCGTTAAACGGGTAAGGGGTTCAGCGATGTTGGCAAAGCTCTGGACAAAGCGCCTGTAGTAGGCGCAGAGACCCAAAAACCGGCGCAAATCCCGTTTGTTCGAAGGTGGAGGAAATGCAGCAACAGCCATGGTCTTTTCTGGGTCTGGTCTAATGCCATCGTGACTGATAAGGTGGCCGAGGAACTTTAGTTCTTCGTAGCCGAAATGACACTTCTCCGGTTTTAGAGATAGGCCTGCAGATCGAATAGCGACGAAGACGGACTGAAGTCGTTGTAAATGTTGCTCAAATGTTTTGGAAAAAACAACGACGTCGTCTAAATACACGAGGCAGGATTCCCACTTCAGACCGGACAGGACGGTGTCCATCATCCTTTGGAACGTTGCCGGTGCAGAGCACAATCCAAATGGTAACACTTTGAATTCATAGAGGCCATCGGGAGTTATGAATGCTGTTTTTTCCCTGTCACGTTCATCGACCTCGATCTGCCAGTAGCCGCTGCGTAAATCCATTGAGGAAAAATATCGGGCATGTCGAAGTCGATCCAGTGAGTCATCTATGCGTGGGAGAGGGTAGACGTCTCTCTTCGTCACTTTGTTGAGCTTCCGGTAATCGACGCAAAATCGAAGAGTGCCGTCTTTCTTTTTAACAAGTACGACGGGTGACGCCCATGGACTGTTCGAGGGTTGGATGACGTCGTCGTCGAGCATCTGTTTCACTTGAAAACGTATTGCCTCTTGTTCTTTCTGCGACACGCGGTAGGCGTGCTGTCGTACAGGCCGTTCGGTAGGGTCCGTTATAATGCGGTGCTTCACGGTTGGGGTCTGCTTGATTTTGGAGGTGGACGCAAAGCAATCACTATACGTACGTAAAATCATGCGTATCTGCTGTTGCTGCGCACAGGATAGCTGGCAATTCACGTCAACCGTGCTGGCTATATCAGTGTTACCTTCGGCAGCAGTGGCAATCGGAGCGATAGTGGAACATTCTGCGTCATCGATGGCTTCAAAGTTCGCGATTGCTGTTCGCTTTGCTAAGTGTTGGTACTGGCTGCCGAAATTCGTGATCAGAAGCTGAGTCCTCCTATGTTTCAGTTTGACGACAGCACGCGCGACACAAATCTGCCGAGCCAAGAGCATCGAGAGGTTAGTTTCCGCGATGCCACTACTCTTGTTGTCACAGTCGCTCTCCACCGTTACGAACATACTGGCTCGCGGCGGCAGTGCGATGGTGTCGTCAGCAATTCGAAGTGTTGTGGTCGGCGCAACTGCATCCTTTCGTAGGGCTGTATGGTCGTTAGATAACGTTATGAGCAGGTCGCGAAGGTTAATAATGGCTCCATGCTCGCGGAGAAAATCCATTCCGAGAATCAGGTTTTGGGAGCATTCGCGCAATACAACGAAGGAAACAATGTACGTCGACTCACGAATTCGGAGGCGGGCAGTGCACATTCCTAGCGGTGTCAATAGGTGACCTCCCGCAGTCCGGAGGTTGGTTCCATGTCCCCAAGGTGTCGTTACCTTTCTTAGCTGTGCAGCGAGGTCAGCGCTTATAACAGAATAATCGGCACCCGTATCTACCAGAGCGGTCAGCGGGTGGTTGTCGACAAGAACAGAGATACGAGCAGAGACCTGTTTGTCGTCGATGGCGCACGTCGGTGAAAGAATGTCGTCGGATGTCGGCAGGCAAATCGGGGGAGGGTCTTGTAACGGTCGATCAACAGCGGCCTCACCCCCAGAGGTCGCTGTTCTTAGTTTCCCCGGCGCGGGCTTGTGGATCTAGGTGATCTTCCTGCGAGGACGTCCGCAAAGGTTGATTGTTGGCCAGGTGACGTGGAACGCCGTGGAGATGGTGAGCGGGATTGGCGACGCGGAAGGGTTGAGGATCGTTGGCTTGCCAAGTATTCGGCGATAGCACGGGGCCGCTCACCATCTCTGGGTCGACGAGCATCCGGACGAAAGCCGGGAAGACCCATGTGCCTGTAGGCGCACTCACGGTAGATGTGACCTGGTTCACCACAGTGATAACATAGAGGCCGGTTGTCGGGAGCACGCCATACACTGGATTTCCGTGTAAGGGGTGGGTTGCCGTACTGCGGTAGTCCCGAGTAGAACGACGGTGCCGTCTGCAGGGTGGACGGACGGGACGGATAGCCAACAGCCGGTGCAGGAGTACGCAGTGCTTCCGCGTACGTTAATAGCGGAGCTTCGGCTGGACGCGGGGCCATCATGGGTTGGACTTCGGCTGCACGCAGAGTCGTCATGGGGTGCACCAGCTGCCGGACCTCTTCGCGAACGACATCCGTTAAAGCAGCAACATGGGGCGGAGAAGACACCACGTGCAGCTTTTGAAGCTCCTCGCGCACAATACTGCGCACGAGCTCCGTCAGGTCTTTTACAGTCGTGACGTCAGGTGTTTGTAGGACCGACGACACTGACGAAAGACTGCCAGGACGTTCATACTGGTACGAACGCTGCCTTAGCATTCTCTCCATTGTCGTGGCTTCGCGAAGGAAATCCTCTACAGTGCCGGGAGGGTTCCGCACTAGTCCCGCGAACAGCTGCTCCTTCACTCCCCGCATTAGGAGGCGCACCTTCTTTTCTTCCGTCATTGAAGAGTCGGCTCGCCTGAACAGCCGCGTCAAGTCCTCAACGAACATGGCAACACTCTCGTTCGGACGCTGGTTTCGGGAATTGAGGAGCCGTTCCGCTTGCTCCTTTCGGTCAGAGCTTCGGAAAGTATTTCGCAACTGGTTGCAAAACTCTGGCCAGGTTATCATAGTGGCTTCATGGTTTTCGAACCAAGTGCGCGCAGAGTCCTCGAGATAAAAGTAGACGTACCGAAGCTTTCGCTGCTCGTTCCACTCGTTGACGCTGCCGCAACGGTTGTAGTCGTCAAGCCAGTCGTCGACGTCCTCATAAGGGTCACCGTGGAACGGCTTCGGAGTACGCGGGACGTTGAAGAACCATGGAGGAGGCAGCGTTGATGTTTCTTGGGTTTGCGTTCCCGCACTAGCCATAGTACTGCCGAGTTGAGGAAATGGTCCGAATTCAGGAGGTAGGCCTAGTTGTCGCCTGCTACGCCGTAGGTCAGCTGGTTCTTCCAAGTCGCGGCTAGTGTCGGGACCTTGCTGCTGATTGCAGTGCATACAACACTACCCAGCACCTCCACCAGAAAATGTCACGTGATCACAGAACGACCACAACGTCTGTTCACAGGAGCAGCACTGGACGTCGAGCCGAACCGAACGTTAGAGCACGAGCACACACCAACCGTCTTCTTCTTCTTTCACACCATGACACATACCGGCATTGGCAGGGCTAAACCTCGTTCAATGCCTGTGGCAATATGAATGTGTAGGGTATATATGTCCTGTTCTAAGCCTTGTTAGTGTTACTTCTGTGTGTCGTGATTTTGATAGTGGCGGCCAATAACCTAGTTGCGGCTTAATAGCATGGAGTTTATTGTCTGTGTGTTTTTCCCACGTGCTCTACCAATAAACCCTGAGCTTTCGTTTTAGAAAAGGTTTTAGGTCAAGTGCAGGGATTGGTATTGATGCATTGGGAGTGGTGTCGTTGGCGGAAGCAGCCAGCTTGTCGGCCAATACGTTCCCTTGTATTTCACGGTGCCCGGGAACCTAGCAGACAACGACGTGCTGTTTTGATGTGTACAGTGTGCACAAAAGTGAGTAAAGTGACACCAGCACGGGGTTCTTGTGTTTTTTAGAAGTTTACAGGGCTTTGACCACGCTTAGGGAATCTGTGTATATTACCGCCTTTTGTAATTTTATCTGTTTGATGGGTTTTACGACCGCCAGTATTGCATAAGCTTCTCCTGGGAAATGGGAAGTTCCCAGGAGAAGCATAAGCTTCTCCTGGGAAGTTTCTCCTGGGAAAATGCTTGCATCAGGATTAAGAACGCCGGCCTCGGAAAAGGATTGGTCTACTGTAGCATATGCCACAGAAGTGTTTGACTTTGACGCGTCGGTAAAGAACTCAGGATATGTGTATTTATGTTGTAGTTCTAAGAAGTATGTATGTATGTGTGCAAGTGGTGCGTGCTTTGTGACTTCAACAAAAGAGACATCACAGTCTATAAGCTGCCACTGCCATGGTGATAGATTTGTTGCAGGAGCCATCAAACTGTGTTTGAGTAGAGGCCCACCTGTTTCTTCGGCCAGGCCCCTTACACGGAGCACGCAGGGTTGCCTAAACGAATGACGGTTCTCGAACAAGCCAGAACAAGACAAATCATTATATGTGAAATGGGAAGGGTGTTTCTTGTCTGCCTTCACCTTCAAAAAGTACAAAAAAGACAGGAAACATCTTTGTAGGTAGAGCGACCATTCATTTGAATTCATGTACAAGCTCTCCACAGGGCTAGTTCGGAAAGCACCCGTAATGAGGCGAATGCCTAGATGGTGGACGGGGTCGAGAATCTTCAAGGCTGATGGTGTTGCCGACTGATTGATTATAGCACCATAATCTAGGCGTGTGCGTATAAGGCTTTTATATAAGTTCATTAGACATTTCTTGTCACTACCCCATGTAGTGCGTGACAACACTTTCAAAATGTTCATTGTTTTAAGCACCTGTCCTTCAAATACTTGATGTGTGGGATGAAGGTTAGTTTAGTGTCTAATATGAGACCAAGAAACTTGTGCTTGGTCTTCACTGACAGAGGTTGACCATGCAGGTCAATGTCGGGGTCAGGGGAGGCCCCTCTTTCGGCTGAACAAGACACAAGTGCTCTTTTGTGCATTGAGTATAAAACCATTCTCATTTGCCCATTGAGATATCTTGTTCAATCCTAGTTTAACTTGATGTTGGCACATTGAGATGTTGCACGATTTGTAACCAATCTGCACATCATCGACATATATGCAGTAAAACATACTACGCGGGAGAGACAGGTGCAAGGAATTCATTTTAACTATGAAAACTGTGCAGCTCAATACACCTCCTTGTGGCACTCCTGTTTCTTGGACAAATACTCGAGATAGGACAGTGCCAACTCGCCCACGGAATGTACGGTTGGACAGGTAGCTTTCCATAATTGTCAGCATTCTACTCCGCAGACCTAAACGTGACAGGTCTCGCAATATGCCAAAGCGCCATGTAGTGTCATATGCCTTTTTTCTATCGAGGAACACAGAAAGAAAAAAATGCTTATGAACAAAAGCGTCGCGAATCTGTGCCTCGATACGGACAATGTGGTCAGTGGTGGACCGAGCCTCTCGAAACCCACACTGGTATGGGTCAAGTAGGCCATTCACTTCAAGGAAGTGCATGAGGCGCCTGTTAATCATTTTTTCAAAGACTTTGCAAATACAGCTAGTTAACGCTATTGGCCTGTAGCTGGAAACTGAGGCCGGGGTCCTTGCCTTGTTTTAGAATTGGGATAACGATAGCTTCCTTCCAGGCTGAGGGTAGCTCACCAGAAGACCATATCGCATTATACAGAGACAGGAGAGCTTTCTGGGTTTCAGTGGGCTGGTGTTTTAACATTTCATATGCCACACGGTCCGAGCCTGGGGCAGATTTATTGCAGCAGGCAAGTGAGGACTGTAGTTCAGCCAAACAGAAAGGTTCGTTGTGTGCCTCATGTGTTGTGGGCTTGCGCTCTAATCTCTGTTTTTTATTGCGGTTTTGTATCGTCGGAACGCTTCACTATAGTGTGTTGAGCTGGAGACCTGTTCAAAGTGCTCTCCGAGAGTATTTGCCTGGTCTTCCAAACTCTCCCCTTGTGTGTTCACTAGAGGAAGCGAATGTGCTCCTCGTTCTTCCACCTTACCAACCATGCTCCAGACTCTCGACTCATCTGTGTATGAATTAATGCCTGATAAGAATTTATGCCAACTTTCTCTTCTCGCCTGTCGGCGCACCCTCCTTCCTTGTGACTTGATCTTCTTAAAGTTTTAAGATTCTCGGCTGTAGGCGAGTCTCTAAGCAACTTCCATGGCTTATTTTGTTCTTTGCGCGCATTACGGCACTCAATATTCTACCATGAGACTCGTCGTTTGCCTGACGGTCCACATGTTTGTGGTATACATTTCGATGCAGCATCAATCAAAAATGCTGTCAGGTAGCTCACAGCAGCTTCCACGCTTAACCCCTTCATGTCAGTTCAAGTTAGGAGAGTCATTTTTTTATACTGTTCCCAATCGGCTTTGTCGGTAAGCCATTTGGGAACCTGTGCAGGACATATATTTGTTATTGATGTGATGATAACGATAGGAAAGCGGTCACTGCCGTATGGATTATTAATGACTTTCCATTTGAGTAGAGGCAGGAGTGATAGAAATGTTATGCTGAGGTTTATGGCTGAGTACGTATTGTTAGCGATGTTGTAATATGTTGGCTCTTTCCGATTCGGAAGGCACGCAGCGGAATAAAAAAGAAACTGTTCTATCAGGCGACCTCGCGCATCGCAGCGAGAGTCCCCCCATAAGCTACTATGAACATTAAAGTCCCCTAGGACGAGATACGGTTCTGGAAGTTCTGCTATCAGCGACTGAAACTCGTGTTTAGTCAGTTGATGGTGTGGCGGTATGTATATAATGCAAATTGTTACCAATTTGTTGAAGATGACAGCTCGGACAACTACTGCTTCCAGGGATGTCTGAAGGGGTAACCCTGTACAGGCTGTTCCTTGATTGACAACTAAGGCAACACCACCGGATGAGGTGACAGCATCATTTAGGTCTTTTTGAAAGATAATGTAATTTCGAAGAAAGTTAGTGTGTTTCGATTTTAAGTGTGTTTCTTGCACACACAGCACTTTTCGTGTATGTTTGTGCAGAAGTTCTTGGATATTGTCGAGGTTCCTCAGTAGGCCTCTCACGTTCCACTGTATTATATGTGTCATTTTAAAGATGTGTCGTGCTGTGTGTACAAGAAGTGTCACTTCAGGTTACAGGGCGAGTAATTTCACGTTTTTCTTCCTGGGCACGCTCCAAAGAGTTGCGCCTATCCTTCGGCGTCTGAGGCGCCGGAGGAGTGGGACTTGTATTCATCACCTTCTGCGAGGTGGCGGATGGTGCCTGATGAGCAGGCACATTCACAGAAGTTTCGGACGCAACTGCAGGTGCAGCAGTCCGGGGTCCGGCAGACCCTGAAGTCTGCTGAACTTGTTTGGCAGGAGGCGGAGCAGCATGGGTTACTCCAGCCTTGGGCGCAGATGACGCGACTGCGGTCACACTTCAAGTGACATTCGCAGACGCAGAAAGATGTGGCACGGTGCCCTGGGGCGTCACATCTGCAAAAGAAGGAGAGTGCTTGTTATGGAGGGAGAAGTGCTGGTGCGCCTCTTGAAAAGACAGATTGAATTTAACTTTGAGTTGAAGAATATTTTTTCGTTCTTCCAGGATGGGCACGTTCGTGAGTAGGCGGGATGGTCTCCGTCGCAATTTGCACAGCGGGCTGCAGCAGTACAATTGTCCGATGGATGTTCGTTGGAGCTGCAGTTTGCGCAACTCGCGCACCCTCTGCAGTTTTGGGAACCATGTCCAAAGCGCTGACATTTGAAACACCTACGAGGATTTGGTATGTAGGGCCTGCCTCGAAGCTTGCAGTAGCCGGTTTCGATTGAATCGGGTAAATCGCTAGTACCAAAAGTGATAATTATATGTTTCGTTGGTGTTTCTTTTTTGTCTCGTCGTATTACTATTCTTTGAACCTTCACGACATTCTGGTTTTGCCAGCTTTCCAATAATTCACTCTCTAATAATCCAAGAAGGTCGTCGTCAGAGATTACACCGCGGACTGTGTTCAAGGACCTGTGGGGGCCTACGGAAACTGGGACATCCCCAAATGCTACCAGTTTAGTTAAATTGTCATATTGCAGCTTGTCGCGAATCTCCAAAAGGAGGTCGCCGCTTCCCAACTTGGTTACACGATATCCTGGCCCGATTGCTTCTGTGAGTGTTTTTGAGACAAGAAAGGGTGAGATTGCTCGGAATGTTTTGTTTTCTTTCTAGCTATGCATGACATGAAACTTGGGGAAAGACTGCTTTGGTTTTGAAAGGAGGAACGAGTCTTCGGTTCGCCACCTTTTCGGGCGGTGATCAGGAAAAGGAGGGAAAAAATTAGCCATACAGATTGTTTAAAGTTCGGCGGTGATGGTGGCCACCCACCACCGAGCCCAACAAGGGGACGCTACAAGGTTTAATAGTAAACACTTGGAGACGCCAGCCATGCATCGCCGCTATAACTGAATATAGCTACCCAAGGTTGGTTAACTACACAGGGTTAACCCTTGGCGCCTGGAGGATGGAAGTAAACAGAAGTGAGGAGATGACAGGAAAGATTGAAAGAGATAAAAAACAAAGATCAGGGGAGAGAGAGAGACAGAGGAAAAGGCGACTACTGATTTCCGCTGGGTGGCTCAGCCCAGGGGTGCCGTCTACGTGAAGCCGGGGACAAAGAGGTGTGTTGCCTCTGCCGGGGGGCCTTAAAGATCCAATCACCCAGCGTCAGCTCAACCCCCAGGATCCCCTTTTCCCCGGACACGGCAAAGCCGCGCACGGCTAGGCGTGGGTGGGGGTCGAAACCCCCCCGTTAGCTCGGGTCCGCGGTGTCACTACACACCAAACGTCTGCTTGCTCAGACGCCCCTGCGGGGTGTTGGGACATGCAAGAGAGGGGCAGCTGCTTCGCAAAAGCTGACTCTGAAGAGGACGAAGCAGAAACATCTGGCAAAATAATCTCCACCAATACAGCACGCCCGAATCCATTGCAAGGGAAATTTCTCTCTACCTTTCGGAGGTAGCTTGGGGAGACGTGGTTAAACCGCTGACCTATTGGAAAGCGAATGAGAGCCGTTTCCCACCTCGCAAGCGCTGTTTTCACTGTGAATGCGAAGTTAGCTGAGAGGTATAACGCGTGTTTTCTACGGCACAACAGCGAAGTGAAATCTGTTGTGATGCACCTCTTTTGAGTAGCTCATGCTTGCGGAGCGCGACAATTCTCGGTTTTATTAAGAACCAACCGTTGAAGCAACCGTAATTTACATTTTCATTTTTTTTCCAAACTAGATGGCGAAGCGCACATTTACCGTAACAATTCGTTGCAAAGTTTCGGCGAATAAAGCCAAAACGAAGCCGTTTTGTTTTGTTTTTTTTCACCTTGCACTGCTTGCTGTGGTTATAGGAGCATTTAAAAATTACGAGGACACCGGGGCACTCTTTATCACCTGGTGATGGCCAATAAGCTACTGATCAATTGCCGGACTTCTTGTTGTTGTAGAAACGTGTGTTTGAGCCGATCAAAATAAAATAAACCTGCGTGACCTCTTCGGAGTTCACAAGGCTGCGAGCGACCGCGGCTGCTCAAGCCTGGCCTTTCTGAATCTCGGAGTGCAAGCTGGTTATCCCGCACTCCCAGTGCTGTAGGGCGGAATCATTTTATTATTATCGTTATGTTTTACGTGCGAAGCTTCTTAGGCCGTGGGTCGTTCTCTCCTGTGTAGTAATGTGTAGCCTGTAATGCGTAGCCACATCTAGTTTATGAGTTGCTCAATAGATGGTGTTGTGCGTGTATGTCCTTGGGAATTATATAACTAGGTGGCGTTTGGGACTTTCACGGCATATTCACGGAGTGAATGATAAGGAGTTGGGCGAAGCGTTCGTCCGTCGGATCGATAGACTCATGGATGGACGGATGGACTTTTCGCCACACTTATCTTAATTCACTCCGTGTATATGCTGTGATTTTTTAATTGCACATTTTCTTCGCTTGGTTGCTCAATTGCTACTACTGTATTGCTACTACTACTACTACTGCTACTACTTGCTACTACTACTGTTACCCTCAATTACTACTACTGTATTATCACGTTCAGATTAGGTATGGAGGCCTCAGTGCATGTTTCTTTTTTTCGAAATCAAAGGCCACAACGCATTGTCTAAGTTAATCTTTAATATCCAGGGCCAAGGGTAAGCGTGATGTAAAAGTGTGAACGATCTGCCAATTCACAAAACAGAAATCGAGGCATAACAGTGTACAAACAAATGCATTATCACAGCGTACACTAAAAGGAGAAAGCAATTATCTATGAGCTTTGGTTCGCACTGCTACTACTTCGTGAAAGTGGCGAATACTTTATGCACAGCCTGATCTTTTTTTTTTGCAGGAGCAGTTTAGTACCTGACACATGCAAATAACCTTTGCGACGACGAAGAGGTTGCATACCTTTGTTTTTCTCGCCCCATCCTGCTAAGAGCGCTTGACAAGTGCGAGTACTGACGAGCACTACAGCCAAGTGTTATTTATTCGATGCAAAGGCAGAGGGTGCCCGAATGGTGCACTGTTACAACTAGTACCAGTAGATCTAGAGTGCTTCGTTCACCATTAACCAAATCTTAGTTCACCCCATGTCGACCACTCCAGGTGCGTGGCAAAACTGCTTGGTCTTCTCGAACGCTATTTCTGTGCGCTATTTGTGTTTAAGCAATAGTAAGACATCAGATCGTAGATCGCATACACAAAATAAGGACATACTGGGCCAGGACTAACCTGTGCGCTTGTTTTTTGTGAAAACTAATGACTGGAACAGTCTTCTGTCTGAGCAAGTGTGCAGTGACAATGAAGATGTTTTTTTTTTCATGTTTGTAACCTCCTGCTGTAACGCCTCTTGGTAAAGCGGGATTATGTATGAATAAAGAATGAAGCATCGTCATTTGTTCAAGAACTTTGACCATGCAAGAATTGTAGGTAGCGGGATAAACTGTTCCTATCGGAATTAGTAGGGTGTTTTTAGCGCCACCGACCTTTTATCACTCTACTTTGGTAACGTATTTTTCGTACTTTCCCAGTTCTTGAAGCGTGTTGTGACATTACCTTAATGGGGACTTCATTGTTATCTCGATAGCACTATCGATATGACTTTCCTACGTTGGAAAATTAGAGGAAAGGAATTGAATTGCGTGGCCATCCCCACATTAGAATGTTGAAAAGTTTTTATTTCTAGGAATTCAAGATAATGGAATTGAGGTGAGTTGTGTTTTTCCGGAACGGAATCGGAATAGAATGGAGGCACCCATTTCGCTACACTGCCTATGTCGAGATAGCTTGCGGGATTCAGCCCTTCGAGCGACGAAAGGACAGTGACGTCAATAGACATCATTATGTCATTTGTGATCGCGTGATTTTATGCAATGACACGTCATTATGGAAAATCGCTTTTCTGAGCCGGAAAATCACCGAAAAGGAACATTTCACGTTTGATGAAGCATCTAAGGCTTTCGCAGTAAGAAAAAAAAAAGAAAAGGTTGGGCCATAGCGTCGAACCCACAGCAGTAACAGCAGGCCATGACATGAAGTCATGGCCTTTCTAGAGCCTGTTACAGCGAAAGTTGTTATGAGATCAGAACACGGGTCACGCGTGGTGCTGTAATAGTCCACCACCGCCGGTGTCCGTAACCAGTATCGATTGAAAAAAACTCAGTAAATGAAAACGATAACGACACAATCGGTTTCGAACCCGGGCCCGCTGCGTGCCAGCTCAGTTTTCTCTCACTCAGTCAAGCCAGTACTTGGAACACGTTTCAAAACTTAGGCAGGCTTGATGTCGGAAAAAAAAAATTCGTTAATGTGAGGAACAAACTGTTTCAGAACATCAAAGGAACAGCCAGGGGTCACACAATGTGAATTGCGTAACGAATAGGTCGTCCAATGCTGCAATCAATTAAAAAACTTGTTCTTGATCACCTATTAGCTGTGGCGCATACAAACTTCTGGCATAATTCTTCATCGTCGTTAGCCACAGCGTGAAAAAAATAACGGGGGGACTATTAAGGTTCACCTTTAAGAGTTGAATGCGAGAGCGAAATCCGGCCCCTAGTGTGCCCCTTAAACGCTAAGTGCATACTTATTAATATGTTTTGTTGCATACACACACGCACGCCACCCCGTCGCGGTGGTCTGTAGTGGCTAAGGTACTCGGCTGCTGACCCGCAGGGCGCGTGTTCGAATCCCGGCTGCGGCGGCTGCATTTTCGATGGAGGCGAAAAATGCTGAGGCCCATGTGCTCAGATTTGGGTGCACGTTAAAGAACCACAGGTGGTCGAAATTTCCGGAGCACTCTACTACGGCGTCTGTCATAATCATATGGTGGTTTTGGGAAGTTAAACACTACATATCAATCAATCGAAGCACACGCACGCGCGCACACACACACGTACTCTGTAGATTGTACCAGCGCGCGCGTGCCAATGGCACATACAGCTTTTTGATATATGGGCCAAACCTCATAAGCGCGAAAATGCACGCGTCAGCGACGAGGGATGCGACGTACGTAGATCGTCTTCGCGCGATCAGTCGCTAGCGCAGGCAAACCTCATTCACGCGACGGCTTCGGCAAGCAAACTCCACTGTTGCTGGCATGAGGTCGTCTACTCGCACCAAAGAAAACCGCGTAGTGAGCGGTATGCAATTTAAAAATTAGATAGATTGTTGTGTAATGGAACGGAAAGAGTTTATGAGTGCTTTGCAGCACTTTTTTTATATGCACATGCGTAAACATTGCGTTATTTCTTGTTGGGCATACGTGACTCGGGCAGGGTCACGTGCACCTATGTAGTCTTTGTCTTTTCCGGTTTTTCGCTATTGGCTGCTTGAGCCCAGCACTTCCGGGCGATGAGCGGCGGTTTCAAAATCTGCAGAACCGAGCGATCGCGCGAGAACGAGCACGCGACACGTCGCGCGAACGCCATGTTTTGTCGCTCATAGCGTCGCTCATCGCTGTCGCGTGCATTTTTGCGCTTATGAGGTTTGCTCTTAAAGCAAGAGTCGCATTGCCTCCAAGATACGTGCTGCACGCTTGCCATCTCGGAGGCTATAAAGAGTCTGACAATGCCTCACAGATTTCAGCACTTTATATAGCGCTTCTAATTTGCTTGATCAACACCTCTCAAAAGGCATTATATGTTTTCCGCTTGATGGACATAGCCGTCCATTTTTAGAGCTGTTTGAAAGTTCCTTTGTTGTTTTAGCGGCGATGGCTGTATTATCCCGGCTGTACCAGGCGGGCCACCGCTTAATAAATCGGGATGATCCCACCTCACCTGGCCACCTTGAGAGAGGGCGCGCGCGCGGCGCGGCAGCCATCAATAAACAGTCCCTTGCTAGCTAGCGTCTCGTGTGGTTGTGTCTTTGCTGAGCGCGTAAAGCAGAACATGGTGTCAGAAGTGTAACAGTCGAACCCTGCGCTGAAGATGGACTGCCTACCACCACCCGAGCCACTTGTACTGACAAATACTCCGGCCGACAACTGGAAAAAGTTCCGCCAACGAATCGAACTCTACTTCAAAGCTACTGAGACCAACAAGAAACGGACGCCAGCACAGAAGGCTGCCATCTTTCTACACGTCGCGGGCCCAGAGGCAATTGAAGTGTTTAACACCCTACCTCTATCAGCAGAACAACGAGAGGACTATGACTCGATCGTCAAAGCCTTCGAAGACTACTGCACGCCTCGGTGCAACGAGACATTCGAGAGGTACGTTCTGCGCAGTCGGCAACAACAGGATGGTGAACCTTTCGAACAGTTTTTGCGCGATATTCAGTTGAAAGCACAGACTTGTAATTTTGGCGAACTTAGGGACTCGATGGTGAGGGACCAGATAGTGTGCGGTATCGTCGACAAGAAGCTACGTGCACGCCTGCTTCAGGAGAAGGACTTAACCCTAGAATCAGCTGTAGAAATCTGCAAAGCCGCGGAACTGGCAGCAACGCAGAACCGGGCTCTTGAAAGCGAAGCGAAAGTGCAGAGAGTCGAAAAAATTGCAAACGCTGCCGGACAGTCTCGTACGAGCGGACAACGTCGACGCTGTGGCTACTGTGGCAAGATTCACGGACCAAGACGCTGCCCAGCGTTTGGAAAAACGTGCACGCTGTGCAACAAAAGAAACCATTTTGCAGCTTGCTGCAGGAGTAGACGCGGCGTTCATGAGTTAGGCGTCGCTGCAACAGAAGATGCACTGGAGGAGTCCTCGGACGCTACCGATGAAGACATTCAAGTTCTCACGGTACAAATCAGAAACGTGTCCAAAAATCAGGATTGGACGGTGGCAGGGGACCTTGCCGGGCACCCGACAGAACTGAAAGTGGATACAGGAGCGCAAGCGAACATATTGCCGTACTCGTACTTTCGCAGGATGCGTTTGCCGACCATGGTGCGGCCATCGACCACAGTACTTACTAACTACGAAGGAAGCAAAATACATCATTTGGGCGTTATCAGTCTGCCACTACGTCTAGGAGAGCAGCAAGAGAATATCAGTTTTTTTGTGGTCAAGAGAGGCAAGCAAGTCCTACTCGGATTGAATGCAGCAGAACGTTTCGGGCTGATTTCCCGCGTTCACGATGTATCTTCAAGAAGTGACGTTAGCACCGACTGGGTCACCGAGTTCCCGGAGTTATTCCACGGTCTGGGCTGCATCCGTAGACCATATTCGCTGGCAATGAAGGATGATGCGCGCCCCACGATCATGCCGCCGAGGAAAGTGCCACACGCACTGCGAGCGCCACTTAAGCAGGAGTTGGCCCGGATGGTCTCGCAGGGCATCATATGCAAAATGGAAGAGCCGTCAGACTGGGTGAGTCCACTTGTTCTTATTATGAAGAAGAATGGCCGCATGCGAATATGCCTAGACCCGCGGTACATTAATCGAAGCCTTAAACGCGAGCATTATCAGCTACCCTCACGTGAAGAAATAGAAGCAGAGCTGGCAGGAGCGGTGATGTTCACCAAGCTTGATGCCAATAGCGGGTTTCACCAGATCCCCTTAGACGAAGACACTTCAAAGATCTGCACCTTTAGCACGCCGTTCGGAAGATACCGATTTTTGCGCCTGCCATTTGGTATCGCGTCCGCCCCCGAAGTATTTCAGAAGGCAATGACGGAAGTGTTTGAAAACCTGCCGGGCACACGCGTATATGTCGATGATATTTTAATTTGGGGTGCATCAAAAGAGCAGCATGATCAACGCCTGCGTGCAGCACTGATGGCAGCGAGAAAGGCTGGCCTGACACTGAACAAAGAAAAGTGTCTGTTCGCGAAGGCCGAAGTTAAATTCCTGGGAGATTGTATCAGCAAAGAAGGAATAAAACCCGATGCTAGTCTCATTGAATGCGTTGCCAACATGCAAAAGCCGTCGAGTAAACAGGAAGTTCAAAGGTTTTTAGGTATTATGAATTACTTTGGCAAATTCATACCTAATCTCTCAAAAAGAACTGACGCCCTTAGGTCATTGATAAAGAATGATGTTGAATTCATATGGGAAGTTCACCATGACAAAGAATGGAAAGATCTTATTAAGGCTTTGACATCGGCTCCAGTGATCGCAGTTTTTGACCCATTGAAGCAAACGAAACTCTCAGCTGATGCATCAAGCTTTGCAGTAGGTGCTGCTCTTCTTCAACTCCATGACCAAGATTGGCGCCCAGTGGGTTATGCTTCAAGGGTGCTCTCAAAGGCTGAAACAAAATATGCCCAAATTGAAAAGGAAGCGCTGGCCGTGACGTTTGCTTGTGAGCGTTTCCGGGAGTTCGTACTGGGGTTATCAGTGACAGTCGAAACAGACCACCGACCTTTGCTTGCTATTTCACAAAAGAACCTGAGTGAAATGCCGCCACGATTGCAGCGCTATTTCTTGAGGCTAATGCCTTTTGATATCAAATTGCAATATGTTCCTGGGAAGCATCTGCTAGTGGCGGACACACTGTCCCGAATTCCAGGAACCCAACCGAGTGACGGAGAAAGCGAACAAGACGTATGCATCCATGCGACTCGCGTGCTAGCCAGCATCGTAAGTGAGAACACGAAGACTGAACTGACCTCTGCAATCCTGGCGGACCCATACCTCAAGCAAGTGGTGGAGGCACTCCAGGAAGGACGACCAGTCTCAGGCGAACTAGCTCCATGTTTGTCAGAACTGTCATATGTTGATGGAGTGCTTTTGCGGGGCAGCAGGGTGGTAATCCCAAAGAGTCTGAGGCGATCCATGCTGCAACGTCTTCATGAAGGCCATTTGGGAATGAGCAAGTGCAAAGCCAGAGCACGCCTTCTGATGTACTGGCCTGGGATGAATGCTGACATCAAGTCACTCATTAGCAAGTGTGCCACATGTCAGCACTTTGCCTACCGGCAACCTTCAGAGCCACTGTTATCGAGGGAAATCCCAACGCGGCCGTGGCAGCGAATTGGTGTCGACCTATTTGACCATGGGGGCAAGCGTTACCTGGTTGCGTACTGTGCCTACTCCAACTACCCAGAAGTGGAACAGTTGCCTCAGTCAACAAGTCAGGTCGTAGTGGACACACTAGGGACCATGTTTGCTCGCCACGGTATACCCATTGAAGTCTGTACCGATGGAGGACCACAGTTCACATCGCGAGAGTTTAGACAGTTTGCAGTAAAATACGATTTTACTCATACCATATCCAGTCCACACTTCCCCAGGGCCAATGGTCTAGCTGAGAAAGGGGTACAGGTCGTAAAGCGCCTCTTGAAGAAAAGTGAGTACGCTGGCGAGGAGTTTTGGGTTGCACTGCTCAATTATCGAATCTCGCCCCTGATAGACGGACGCACACCAAGTCAGCTCCTTATGGGACGGATGCTTCGGGGACGACTTCCAGACTTCTCATCGGCTTCGACATCGTCAGTGCGGAAACATCCACAGGATCACGGCAAAGGCATACCTCTCACACCTCTCTCCGAAGGGGACGTCGTCAGAATAAGAAACGACAAGGGGTGGTTTCCGAAAGCCCGAGTAGAGAAACTTGCTGGCCCTAGATCTTACATAGTCTGTACAGATGAAGGCCGGCGTTATCGAAGGAATCGTCAGCATCTAAAAAGGACGCCCGAACACTTAGACCCACTGGATGACAAGGATGTCGCACCGATAATCCCGTCGCCTATACAGCATAGACAACATTCAACATCAGATACAGCGCCCGATTTGACAACAGCATCCGCATCACGAAAGGAACGACATCCGTCACAACAGGCGCCTGCATCGGATGCTCTACTGAACCAGTCAGCTGCACGTGCACCACCCATTGCAAGTCAACCATCAAGGGACCCCGACGTGGTCCCGTCCCAGCATAAGGTCACTTGCCAGGCACAAGAAGCAGCCGACTCGAGTCTCAGAAGATCAACTAGGCCACGTAGAGCACCGACGCGCTTTGCCGACTACATCACCTAAAGAAAAAGGAGGATGTACCAGGCGGGCCACCGCTTAATAAATCGGGATGATCCCACCTCACCTGGCCACCTTGAGAGAGGGCGCGCGCGCGGCGCGGCAGCCATCAATAAACAGTCCCTTGCTAGCTAGCGTCTCGTGTGGTTGTGTCTTTGCTGAGCGCGTAAAGCAGAACACCGGCCTTTTGGACGTAGTTTGAGTCCTCCCAAATGCGCCTACAAATCGCCGAATGGTCTCGTTTTTGTTGTGACACCTGTCGAACAAAATGCGTTAAAGCGGTCCTGAAACACTTTTTCAAGTGACCATGGAATGAATTCACTAGAAGAGCTTATTGGCTCATGAATTCAACGAAGCAAAAATTTTAGGAATCGGTCCAGTGCGAGTGGAGTTAATAATGTTTGTCGCATGATGCAATTGCATTATCTCTTCTCTCGTCCCGATGAAAGTGCTGGAAGCTAAGCAGGGGGGGGGGGAGGTGTCAGGGGCAAAAAAACTTCATCATCCGTGCCTCATCACCTTGAGCACTTTTTCTTCTTTTTTTCTTTGAAAGCGCGGCTTTCTCAGTGTGATCGCGCGCGCACGCGCGGACAAGTAGCGACCTCTCGCAGCGATCTCTGTAACGAGCTTTCGCTCACGGACAATTTTTCGCTCACAACCAACAGGGCCGACGTAGACGGCGGAATTTTTTCGACACGAGCTCTCTAACACTATCGCGTTAAAATTGCCCTGAATTCTTAACTTGTGTGTAGCGGATACCACGCTTCTCCAAAGGCTGACGAAGGGCAGCACAGTGAATGCTCGCCTACTACACAAAAATTATGATTATTTATGGTGTAGTGGGTACCGAGCCGTGTGTTTCTAACAGTTACCCAAAAAGTGTTCAGAAAAGGCTCCGAAAGGCCACTCTTCTAGCTTTCGCTGTGACAGTGCTGCGCGTTCCACACAAAAATAAGCCTGACCTTTTTTTAAAAACATTTTTGGGGCAACCAATACAAGCAGAGTTACATGGTACCCACTACGCCATAAATTATTATTATGGGGTGTCCCATATGCCACTAAACGCCATTCTTATTAGAAACGTGGTTTCTTATTAGAAACACTTTAAGACATTACGCGCACTTTCTTAATTCTGTGGCTTCTTTACGCGACATGAAGCTCGCACAGGGTCAATATGGTACAAAATTGGAAGTACGGGCGTAAATAGAGGGAGAGAGAGAAATGCAGGGAAAGGCACGGAAGTTAACTAGCCGCATGACTGGTTTGTTTCCCTGCACTGGAAAAGACATACAAAAAAGGAGGGGGGGGGGGAGAAGAAGAAAGGAAATCCAGGTTCGAACCATGCACGTCACATCCTGGACTTTTTGTGTGTTTTGTTTCTTATTTCGCGCGAAAGCACTTACGAACACTGAACGCTCTGGGTGAGTGTAGAGGGCCAGTTCGAATTGGAGCGGTGGTCGAGTTTGCATCGGTGCTGCCATATTGATTATTAACCGCATGCAGCTACTAGTGGATACTGATACAATAAATGTTTTTGGTGGAGGCGAAAATGCTGTAGGTTCATTCTCAGATTTCAGTACACGCTAAAGAAGCCCATGTGGGCGAAATATCCGGAGCCCTCCACTGCGGCGTCTCTCATAATCATATGGCAGTTTTAGGACGTTAAACCACACATATAAATCAATAATACAATAAGTGAAGAAATACGACGTAAATATTTTTACTGAAGAGAAGAGACGCCGTATCGACGAGCAGTGGATGAAATATATTTCGAACCAGCAGCGGCAGCGACATAACTGGTAGACCAGACACCGAGCGGAGACGACTCTTCATCCTCTTCGTCAAGAACACATGCGCATCGTCCCACAAAATGTCAACAAGCATGTAGCATAATCCCCAGTGGGAGAAGCGCCGTTTCGGCGCATCTGAATGTCGACGCCAGCGGGAGAGTGGTAAGACTTCAAGCGTGCCACATGTGCCATATCGGTGGTTCTGCGGGCAGTTGAAGGCGATGAGACAGCAGGGGCAATTTAGTATGTCACAGGAGTAACCTCACGAAGGACTCAATATGGACCTTTGTAGCGGTAAAGAAGTTTTTTCGACAAGCCGACTTGACGGCTGGAAGAACGGTTCTGACGGAATGTCAAGTGGTTGAAGGCATCCGGCGGGAAGTGTCGATGATGTTTCGCAGCGCTGGCATTTCTCCCAAGCCGCAACGCATCTTCTGACTGAGCGTGCAAGCAAGCTCTGGCCGAAAGAAGCGTCGGCGTATTCGGTCGTAAGTGCGTGACACACCAAGGAGGCCAGCAGTTAAAAAGTCATGAATTTCATGTAGAACTTTCTAGACATGGTGTTTTGGAATGACAAGCAGCAGGGCCGGTCTATCCGGTTCAAAACTTTGGCGGTACAATACACCATCGTGGAGTATGAATGAGCGATGGGACTCATTGGAAGATGGTGATTCGAGGCGTTCAATGATAGCACGAGAGAACGCAGCATGGCGCTGCTCGTCACCAATGCATGTCATTTGTGAAAGGGAAAAGACGCAAGGCTCGGTATCGGTGTCAGTCCTAGTGCTCGCCTCAGCAATCGGGTAGCGGCACAGGCAGTATGCGTCCTGATGTAGGCGTCTGGACTTGTACGTCACCGTGTAGGTATACTCTTGCAGTCGCATAGCCGAGTGCCCGAGCCAGCCAGTAGGAACCTTCAGTGACGAAAGCCAAGATAGCGCATAGTGGTCCGTTATTACAGTGAAATTCGTGCCTTATAAATATGCAAGAACAAGACATTCACACTCTGTTATTGACTAGTTGCGCTCGGCAGCTGTGAGTAGGCGGCTAGCGTAGGCGATAACTCGGTCGTGTACCTGCAGGCGTTGGGCTAGGATGGCTGCAAACCCATGACCACTCGTATCGGTGCGGACTTCTGTCGGAGCGGACGAGTCAAAGTGAGGCCAATATAGGTGGAGTCGTGAAGTGGATGATGAGGTGAGAAAAAGCGGCAGCTTGAACTGAACCCCACGTAAAAGTCACGTCTTTCTTCAGAAGGTTGGTGAGAGGTCGAGCGATCGTCGCAAAATCTTTCACAAACCTTCTAAAATAGGAACAAAGTCCCGTAAATCTCTGGACATCTTTGACAGACTGGGGTACAGGAAAGCTCGTGACGGCACGAAATTCCTCCGGGTCAGGCTGCACACCTGAGGCGTCGACAAGGTGGCCCAACACCATAATTTGCTGGCGACCGACGTGACATTTCGACAAGTTTAGTTGAAGGCCAGCAGTGCGAAAAATGCCGAGAACCGCTGAAAAACGCTGAAGGCGTGTCTCAAATGAAAGCGAATATTCAAGAACGTCATCCAGGTAGCACAGGCATGTTGACCACTTAAACCCTTGTAATAGTGAGTCTATCATGTATACGCTCAAACGTGGCTGGGGTGTTGCATAGCCCAAATGGAATCACCTTGTATTGGTATAGGCCTTCGGGAGTTACAAACGCAGTCTTTTCTTGGTCTTTCTCGTCCACCGCAATCTTCCAATAGCCAGAACGTAAGTTGATTGAAGAAAATTATCGCGCGCCATGAAAACCATCGAGGGCGTCATCCATTCGGGGCAAAGAATAAACGTCCTTCTTCGTGATTCGATTAAGATGGAGGTAATCGACGCAGAAGGTCCACGTGTCAGCTTTCTTTATAACGAGCACAACAGGAGATGCCGAAGGGCTCGAGGAGGGCTCAATACTTCCTATAGATAGCATCTTTTTGACTTCTTCTTGAATTAGCTTATGCTCTTGGGCAGACACCCGGTATGGTCGGCGGTGAATGGGAGGAGAATCACCAGTAATAATGCGGTGCTTCACGAGGGAAGTCTGACCGAGTGGAATGCTGTCGATGTCAAATATGTCGCGGTAGGAAGCCAGAAGGCGGAATATGGCATCGGATATCTCAAGTTTGAGTTTCGGGTCGATCATGGGGCGCAAGACCGCATCGAGGGATGTGGCATCCTGTGGGCGACATGGGAGATCGGAGCATGCGTCTGCCGCAAAAGCAGTGACATAGGCGTCTATTAAGGGTCGAAGCGTGGGTACCAAAATTCTGCGTGGTAGAACTTGCTGCGTGAAACTGAAATCGATAATGGGCAGACATGTTCGGTTAGATGCCATGGTTACGATGGAGTGTGGCACAGTGATGTCGGGCACCAGGAGAACATCCTAAATAGGCGTGAGGACGTAATCATCGTCAACAACGGGTGAGCTTGTTGCCAATTCGATAAATTTTGGGGCCTTTGGTGGTATCCGACTGAATTCTTTAGTACAGAGGCTTTTTCGGCAGCTCGGGGCAAGAATCTGAAAGAAGAGGAACATCTAAACAGAGAATGGCGGCGGAACAGTCGATCAGGGCAGAATCCGTCGATAAGAAGTTGATTCTGAAGATGAGGGCATGAGGGCGATTTTGGAGCATGGTCAATAAAACACGAACATGTCGGCTGGCAAGGCTAATACGAGCGGTACACATTCCAATGCCGGCCAAAGTTCCACCATCGGCGACATGGACGGCTGGTGTTGCGGCAGGCGTGAGGACTTTTTTGAGGCGGCGACAAAGTTGAGCACTCATTATAGACAGCTTAGCTCCAGTGTCAACTAAAGCCGTCGAAGAAAGACCATACACATGCACGTCCAGCAAGTTCTTATTAGTACGTAGCGTCAACGGAAGATTCCAATCAGTCGCACTTGATAACTAAATATGTTATTGATGTGTGTGCAGCAGCAGATGCTTAACAAGGGCAAAAGTCACAACTTTACCAATTGTTAGATAATTATATGTGGAACAATGTTTTTTTGTGCAACCGTGTGTCAAAGCTACGGGGTCATTACACCCTGTAGCTTTGACAGTGTTGAGCCGTAGTGGTGAGGCAGAGCATCGAAAAACTAGGTGGTGTGCAAAACTGTGTACAAAACATCTTAAAGAGTTAACAAACTCGTAGCATAGTAATTTACAGCTGTCTCAGAATTGACCGATGATATTTTATAAACGAACGCATCGCTCCCCACTAAAGTATTAAAGGTGGCCACAGTTGGCTTGGCGCAGACCACCTAACACGTCAATCATCGCGCGAAACTGAGGTGGAATGTTACGAGACTGCGTAATGCAATGCCACGAAAGCGAAACCGCGGCAAATTGTAATGTATACCTTCAGCTTTACATCCATTCATTCTATAGTGCTGAAAACAAGGGTACCGAGGAAGGAAACAGTGCGCGCTCTCTCGGACCGTGTGTCTTCAACATTATCTATTCATTGAATATAACGAGCTTATGCTTGTGCTGCTGGCATAAGCCTGGGCAGTGTAACACAGCGCCACAAGATGGCGGTTTCACGCTCGTACGATTAGTGAAATAAACTTGCTGCTGGCCGCATACGTCAGTCAGCATTTGAGCCGAGCTTCGTCTGAGTGCTTCTTCGGGAGAAAATAAAAACCAGCGGCGAGATTGATATAAAATCTGCAAGGTGGGTGTGGCAGCAAACACCCGCGCCTGAATTCAACAAGAATGTCGTTCGTGGGCTAACTAGAAGCGTTCGACGCAAGCAAAAGAGAGTGGCCGGAATATCATGAGCGTGTTTTGCTTTTTTTCGCTGGGAACAATGTGGCAAAGGATAAAAAAAAGGTGGTATTCCTGACAAGCTGAGGAGCAGTGACGCACTTTGTTGCTACGGGACCTGCTGTCGCCTTCAAAATCGAGTGATGTGTTAAATGCAGCTATCTTCACGCTCCTCGGTGCCACTTCAAGCCCAAAATTTCCGAAGTGGTCGCAAGTTTTTTTTTGTTTTCCTACAAAAAGACACGGAGTCGAGGCCGTTGTGATACTACGTAGCTGCACTTAACAAAGTAGTAGGCGATTGAATCTTTGGCGCAGTGCGTGAGCGAATGATGCGGGACCAGATTGTCTGCGGAATAAACTATGCCGGAACGCAGACTCGCTTTTCAGAAAGTTTGGCCTTCTAAGGCGGAAAGTTTCTCCAAGTGGAACCGCTTGAAGTGGAATATTGAGCCTGGACTTGAAGTGGAACCACCTTCAAGTGGAACCACTCACAAAGTGGTTCCATTTGAAATCCAGGTTCATTAATCTACTTGCTAGTAAACGACTTGCCAAGTGGTTACAATCTAGGTTCAATAATCCACTTCAAGTGCTTCCACTTGCCAAGTGGTTTCACTTCTCTAGTGACGCCTGCCTAATGTATCCTCTTGTCTAGTGGAATGAGAAACCACTGGTGCACTTTCACGAATATTAGAAACAAATCTTATTTCTCTAATAACCTATTGATAAGTGAATGGCACTTAAAAAAGAAAATTATTGTGAAGTCAAAATAAAACATTTTTTGAAGCATTCAATCTTCTTTTCTCTTCGTCCGCCTATATATTGAATTTTTTAGACAAAATGTTGGACAAATTGTCCAGCGTTTCTTTAACTGGGACTCCGCCCCTTGACCCCCAAATGTCTCAGCCTGTCTGCAAAGAAGGCAGAAATTAAACAGTCATGGGATATATAATTATGTGCAGCAAAAATCAACCACTATCCTACCAATAATCAAACCAACATTGTGAGGACTCGGCTGCTTCCACACGACTGCTTAATGATACTTGTGCTGCTTAAGGGCTAATTTGCCTCTATACCTTTGCTCTGCCAATCCTTTGTGACGCCCTATAGCTTGGGCCCTGACCTTCACAACAAGTGAAGGTTTTTTATGGCCCAGGATTTTTTCCACCTGCTTGCTGCCAATCATAACGCCGTGTTTCACATGATACTGTAAAGGAAAACAAAAAAATTTGAGAGCGCAGTCATGCACTTACCTTGGCATAACCAATGTCAGTAAGAGGAGTGTGGGCTTTTGAGTCTGCAGATGATGAGAAACAAAGAGTGAAGTTGGTGTTTACACCAAAATAATAGCAACATAAAGCATTTGGGCGTCTATCTTCGGGGAGTGTGTCTCCAGCAGTCTTGAATGTCCTGCCCATTTTTGCTGGTGGGGACGTTGGTGTGGGATGTGAAATAATAGGTGAAAGTGTTTACATCAAAATGTTAGCAACACAATTACATTCGAAACGTTTCGGCTTGTGATGAGTGTAGTGCAAGATTACGGTGTTGTCGGTGTGGTGTTCTCGGTGTGGTGCTGTTGTGGTGGCGCGAGCGATGCAAAATTGTTGTGCAACGCGATGGTGGCATCACACAACGGACACGTGCACAACGAAAAGAAGGACGACGATGTCGGGGCACGGCACGTGGTGAGCAGACGAGGGAAATCAGACAAAATAAAAACCAATGAAAGCTGACACGAAGACGAAGAAGAGGAAGAGGACGACGGGCTGGAACGTGGACAGGGAGATCTGAGGAAGCGATCGAACAACACGGTGCTGGTACCAAGGTCCGCACTGTCCACCTTCGGGCACGAGTACGAAGGGCCCGAGAGCAAGGGTCTCCTCTACCAGTTGTTCACTGGTCTGGCTGCAGCCTGCTTCACCCATCCCTCCCAGAAAGCTGTTGCCTTCCTGCGTGCGGCCTGCGTGGACGAGGGGATCTCCGGCCGCCGTGCCAAGACATTGACTCTGTGACGTCGCAGCATGCCTGCCTTCTCGTCCGCCCTACCAGTGGCCGTGTCACCGTTTCACCGTGTGCGCAATGACTACGCCGCCCCAGCTACTGCAAGCATCGCAACAACTGGTGAGTGTTTCGTTCAACAGGATTTTCTTTAATCTCGTGTGCGGGTCAAAGTAGCTTTGTCGTGAACTTGGCCTAATCATTTCTTACAGTTGCTTGTATATTTTCCATCTTTATTTTTTCTCGTGTGCTATAAAGTTAGACTTCTTGGTGCTGTTTGAAAATGGCTCCACTCCTTCCCGGTCTGAGCCTTTGTTTCAAACGAAAACTTTGAGTACACAAAAGCCTGCTTAACAGGACTTCTACTGGGGGCGAATGCGCCTGCAACAGGCTTGGATGCCCCGTTCATGTGTGCTTGTGGTGGCGTTGGTGTGGGGCCTGAAAATAGAAAGCGAAGTGGATGTTTACTTCAGAATAATAACAACACATTGGCATTCAAAGCGTTCGGAAACCTGTGTGGAGTGCGCCTGCAGCAGGCTTGGATGTCCTGTGTAGGTTTTCTATGGATGTAGTGTCCATGTGTGCTGGTGATGACAGAGTGGGGGTTGTCTGTGCGGTTTAACTTCATAATCCAAACCATTAAAGTCTTTGCCACCCTTCCACAGATCTACACCCGTAGGATAGAAATGTACGAAAAATTTACAGAGGATATTATAAAGACACAACATTAATTCGCAATATCTAGTCAAAAAGCTGAAGGGTTCTGCTTTTGACCAGCAAAACAGTTGAGCTAAATTATAGTTCAAGCAGTGCTGCAGACTTTACCCATAGGGGACTGTTGTGCTTGATTAGGAAGCGGGGCACTTTTTCGTACCTTTTGAAGCTGAGGGGCACTTCTCTCCTGTAGCATTTCGACAAATGCAGGTATAGAAAACAACATTTGTCAAACATATGCCAGTAACACTATAGACAAATGTAAAGAGCAAATAAAGAAAGATGTTGTGCTTTTGGCGTGAACTAAAGCATGACCAGCCACACACATTCGAAGTGGTTTAGTGTACGATGTTCAAACCATTGACACTTTTTTGGTTTCTACCAAAAGAGCATTTGACAACGAAGCTATAGCAATATAAGAAATGGCAGCATACTTACTTATTAAAAGGTTAAAGTCTATTTGATCAATTTATTCATTGATTGTAGTAACTATTAGTCGTATTTCATTGCGCTCTTTAAGAACACTCTCATAAGGCTCCTGCCAAGCCTGTCTCTTCATTTTGCTTGTGTTAGATTTCTTCGTTTGTGGTGTCTTCTCTGAAATTCACACACCTTTTCGAGAATGTCTGTGCACAAGAAAAGAGAGCTGGGAGTTGGAAAGGGCCGCCCAAAACCGAGAAGTGCACAGTGTATTGCCTTCTTGAGAAGCTCGGGCGGCTTTATTATTTTTTTTCTGAGGCACTGGAGGCCTGCTGGTCAGAATTTCCTCATAGGCAGCACTTTTTGATGCCGACTGATAGTGCATTATTTTTTGTGCCTGCAAAGAGAAATAGAAACCAATAGGCATTTTTGGACTGAAACTTGACAAAAGTTTAGCGCAATTATGGTAGTACTTCTTTTGCAGTCTGCTTGGTGTTTACTGTTGACAGCTGCACATCAATAAACTCTCCCTTTTGGTCAATATCTGACTGGTGTATCTGAGGACGTGGAAGGCACTTGCTGCCACTTTAATCATGTATCTCTTGTTCCAAGTCTGTTAGGCACAATTGTAAAGTCGAAATTCACAAATATTTGTCTGGAAAAGATGGTATATATGTACACGCTGCGTGTGTGTTCGGCAGTTTCGTGCCAGTGAGAAATGCAACACAATTCAACATAGGCTGTAATTATAGGATAAAGGCGAGAAGCCATAGTTTATATCGGCGTTATTCAAATAACATAGTTTGCGATACAATAAAATGCCCGAGGTTTTTTTTTTAGCAAGAGAAATGCTGGTTGATTGAACATGGCTGGCGCTTTTCAGCAAGCAACATAGTTTAGATGAGGACTCCTATATTGATTCTACAAGCATGTGTCAATAACGAAATACGTTAGTTGTAGATCACATGACTGTACGCACGTGAAGCACTTGCCTCTTGATCGATAAGGCTCTATTGCGTTGGCGCGGGCACATGTTTCGGCCAGAGCTCGTAGTGATGGGTGATGTTTTTGGCACGCAATGACGCTACATACGCAGCATATGTCGAATCGCAATAAATTTCTAGCTTCATTTACTTACCTGCCAGCAGTGAAATTCGACACGTGTACGATTTTGTGTTTTCCGGGTCTTCATCATCAATTCAATCTTTCATGTACACTTTAGTTTTAATGAAGTAAAGTAATGAAGTGGAGTAATGAAGCATTTTTTAGATATTTTGAAGGCTTTCGCCAAGATTAATCATCACCTACAACTCTATAGGCTTAGGACCCTTATTATTTATGGCGGCATTCTTTCTTAGATGAAGTTTTTTTTCATTATACGCTCACAATTCGTTGTTGCTAACATTTACAGCTCACCCTCCTTTCCCGTTACTTCTGGTGTGCCCTAGGGCTCTGTATTGGCCCCTTTACTGTTTCTTATTTATATTAACAATTTACCCGGGATGTCGTAAATTTTTGTTTTTACTCCTAGCTACATTACGGGTGACCTGTTTTTTTGTGTGATTATTAGGTCTCTTGTTTTCAAAATATATAATGGCCCTATGGCCTCTTCCTTATAGTTAAGGTGACTGTATAAATTTCTGCGAAACCGCTTGTTCGGAAAATTTGTCAGAATATGTTGCACAATTTCAATGTGCATCCACATTTAATTATACTGAATTACACATATAGATAAGCTCTGCTGCTGAATATATTGCTTGGGTGAGTGTATATGAAACTATAAGCTTCATAGGTGCCCTTTTTCGCATATACTTACGCCATTACTTCTGAAAATCGATCGCGTAAATATTCGTTTCTGTTTCTTTTCGCGCTGAATAAATTTTTTGAAGTTCAGTAGACTGTCAGTATATTATGCAAGTGCACGTTGCATGCATTTCATATGTTATAAGGGTATAGCGCACCAGGACAAGGACACAAAAAAAAATAGACGCGTCTCTCTTTTTGTGTCCTTGTCAAGAAAGATGCTTGGGCTAGTTTGTGATTGGGAATCAACATATTTGCACAGCTCAAGGCTACGAGTAGTTACGTGGTAACTACTCGTAGTCTTGCGCTGTGGAAATATGGCGTCTTTGTCGTGGGGCGCTATATCCTTATAAATGATGAAACGTGATCACCTTGCCCGGCTACGTGCCTTAGCATTTCATATAGCAAAACTTGAGCATGTTTAACTCGTTCTATAAAGCATGAGTACAGAAGAACGAAATACCGAAATGCTCAATGGAGCCTGTTATGGATCGCTACCTTGTAATATCCACTTGACAGCAAGTAGGACCACTTTATAAACTGCAAGTGGAACAATGCAACCTATGTAGCAAGTGGTACGGAAATCCACCTTATGGCAAGTGGAACCGGTTAATAGGTTCCACTCGCGTTGAAGTGGTCTCACTTGAAAGCATGTGGGACCACTTTCTGGCAACTTGAACCCTTAGTAGGACCACTTGGCAGCAAAGGGGACCTGTTCATGCATCCAATTGCTCTGAACCGGTTCCATTTTAAAGCAAGTGGAACCACTTGAGAGACCTTTTAGCAGCAAGTGGGACTACTTACGGGACCACTTGACGGCAAAAGGTACCACTTTAGAGACCACTCGGCATCAAATAAGTAAAACCACTTGAAATCCCACTTCAAATTTTCACCTGGGTTCGAATCTTGAAACGGCGAAAAATTTTGTCATGGCGATAGAAATTGCAAGAAGAAGCACATTAAGCACCCCGTCTCTTTCTGCAGATATAGAATAGTCAGCAGACTTCATAGAGCAGCCGACAAGGAAGATGATGGAGCTAAGGTGCACCCGGCGCAGTGGCAGACACCAGACGACACGCTGCCGGCACCGCAACGCTACCTGCTTTAAGTACGGGTTTGCAAATCCTTCCAGTAAAGGTTTGCAAGATAACTGCGATTATTGGAAGGAATGGGACGAGTTCCCGCTTCGTGCAGAGCATGAACGACCTTCCCGAACAACACAGCTGAGGCAAGGTCAGGAATACACTTTGTGGTCTCATCGTGCCATCGAACGGGAACCAGTTAAAACTGAAGCTCGTGTGAATAACGTGCCGCTAGTGATGAAACTTGGCACCGGAGGCACTGTTTCGTTATTAAGCGATGCGAAGTTTAACGCCCTGTCCCCAGGAGAGCCGTTGGAGCATACCGACATGCAGCTGAACAGCTATTGTAGAGAGATGTCGGCAGTATTGCGGAAAAGACCAGCCACAGTAAATGTGGCCGCCCTGGAGGCAACGTTGCCGTTATTAGTTGTGAACGGAGCGTTCCCGACACTTTTTGGAAGAAACTGGATGAAAGCAATCGGTATTACCATCTGGAAGCCGTTGGACGTGAAAACAGTCAGAATCGTTTAAGGCCTGGTCGGGCAATTCAGGGACGTTTTTTTCAGACAACCTTGGTACAATGGAGGAAGCCCTGGCCAGAATAACGTTGCAAAAAAGAGCCAGGCCAAAATTTTTCAAGGCGCGACTCGTGTCGTTCACGCTTGTTTACAGGTATATCAAAACGATTAGAGCCTGAAGGCATCATACGCCCTGTAAAGGCGTGTAAATTGGCCGCGACAGTATATAGCTCCAGTAATGGACCAAGAGGGTGGACTGCGCGTGTGTGGTGATTTTAAGGTCACTATCATTGCCGCCGCGACAAATGTTACCCGACTCCCAGGATCGAAGAGCTCTTTGCCAAACTGTTCGGTGGAAAGAAGTTAGAAAAATTGTATTTGAAGGACGCCTACTAGTAGATAAAGTTAGATGCGCAGTCACAGGAGCTGGTTACAATCAACACAGTGAAAGGCTTGTTTCAATTCACAAGGCTTCCGGTTGGTGTCGTTTAAGTGCCAGCATTGTTCTGGTGGGAAATAAAAAACTTGCTTAGCAACCTTTTCGCACGTCGGTGTCTATTTTGGCGATATCCGGATGACAGGAAACACTGACAAGGACCACTTGAGAAACGTCAGCGAAGTTCCCAGGCGCCTACAAGATGTTGCTTTCGCCTGAAGCTAGCGAAGTGCGAATCTATGAAAGACCGCGTTGAGTTTATAGGACGCGTCATCACCGGCAAAGACTTGCATCCCTGCACCAGGAACGTTAGAGCAGTCCTTTCGGCACCAAGGCCAAAAGACGTCACAATTCTTTAAACCTTTACAGGGGCGATCAACTTCTACCAGAAGTTCATCCCTAGCTTGTCAGTGGTGCTCAATTCATTGAATGGTCTGTTGGTATCAAGTACACCATAGACCACGGCACCACTTAAAGAGGAGGCCTTCCGTGGGAGAAAGGAACTTTCTGCATTTGCAAAGGTATTACTGCACTTGAACCCGAAGAAATCTACAGTGGTTGCTTGTAACGAATACGTCGCCATATAGTCTTGGCGCAGTTCTTGCCCTGCAGGAAGCGTTGTGAGAAAAACGGCCAATCGCTTTCGTGTCCAGAAGCTTGGCCACAGCTGAGCGTAACTGTAGGCAGCTCGACAAGGAAGCCTTAGCAGTTGTATTCGGAGTAACACGTTTGAAGCAGTATCTTTGGGGATGGCGATTCGAGATAGCAACCAATCACAAGCTACTTTTGGAGCTTCTGGTGGCAAATATGCTGATTCCAGAGTTTTGCGCACCTCGACTACTCCGCTGGACACTCTTCCTCTTGGGCTATATTACGTGTTCCGACCTTGTGATTACATTCTACACGCAGATTCCCTAAGCCGACTTCCGCTTCCAACAGTTGATTTTCAGATCAAGAACCTATAGATTCTTATGCTCCAGAGGTCTTACCCCAGAGTGATGTCAGGGCAATTTGTTGCGGTCACTACAATCAAAGACCTGCTGCTGTCACTTCTTCGCGAAGCTCTTTGGGCTGTTAGGGGAGTTCTCCTAGAAGCTCATTGGAAGAAACACGCCCCTTGCCCTCATAAATCTAACGTGCAGAATGACTGAATTCTGCTAGCAAGGAGGGTGGTTGTGCCCGCGTCTATCCAGGTCGACGTGCTACGACTGCTACATAAAGGGCATCCAGGAGTGACGAAAATGAAAGCAGTGGCTCATAGCCATGTTTGGTGGCCAGCCAATGATGACGACGTCATGGCAGTGGTGCAATAACGCCGCACCTACAGAGAAAATCGACGATTATAGCGACAGGTGCCAATGAAGCCATGGCCGTTCCTGGAGAGACCATGGTCCCGCATTCATGCGGACTAATCTGGACCACTAAAGAAAACCTACTTGCTCATAGCGGTCGACGCATACTCGAAGTGCACAGAAGTGTTCCCCGTATCGAGCCCGTCGAACGCAGCGGCTACTAGTTGCTTGCGAAAAATGTAGGCTATACATGGACTCTCTGGCGTACTCATATCTGAAAATGGCCCAGCGTTCGTGAGGGAAGAATACAAGTTGTTCTTGCGTAGAAACGGTGTCCACCAAATTCTTGTATCATCGTACCACGCAGTCTCTATTGGAGCAGTGGAGCGTGCAGTGCAGACCAATAAACAGAAGCTGAACAAAGCACAGCCAGGAGATGATTTTCACGTACAGATAGCAAGAATTTCGCTCACATCCCGGGAGACTCCACATGAAGTAACAGGTTGTAGCCCCGCTGATCTTCTCAAGGGCCGGAAGTTGAAAACGGCATTGTATTTACTACGGGCTGACTTACAGGCCACGGTGAT